>NC_063190.1:25016303-25026303 GCF_017589495.1 Alosa alosa | reverse complement strand
AGCAAAAACAAAATTCTCATCTTTAATTTTACAGTGTACATGCTGGCCAGAATAATACGACTAGTTTATCCACAAAATTAAGTTTGTTTTCAATTCTTGAATATCCTGTTACGAGCTTATTCTGCTTCATGCCACAATATTGCATAATCCCATCATGCAAAACTTATATAACCATTCTGGCTCTCCAGTCTGGGGGAGGGGAAATCCACTTCTTATGTTATTATGCCATGTTGTTATATGCTGCGTATAATATGTATGTATATGGTAGTGGTGCACCCTTAAATGCTCCTAAATACTACTGTAGCTATACCTTATGAATGATTGCTAAATTACACACATTTAGTGCACCTTCTGGCTGAGAAATCCATTAGCCTGCAATGCCCGAGGCACAGTAATTACAGACAGTTATTTTCCTCCACTGGTTTTTGTATGCCACCCTTTCTGATTGACAAGGGGGGTGGGGAGGGGTGGTATTTCTAAATATACTTTCCTGAGTAATGGTAGGCCTGAGCGCATAAATGATTCATCGCGAGACGGAACGTTTTTTTGTTTGTTTGTTTCAGATACACAAGAAGAGTGGGAGAAGCTAAAAGCAGGAGAGCGGTAGGCCACATGTGGTCACCGAAAAACATCCAAGAGGAGTGGCCCCTCGGAACCAGAACAGAGCGGATTCAGATGATCTGGAGCACCACGCACATGGTAACACTCTCTCTCTCTCACACACACACATACACACACACACACACACACACAAACACACACACACAAACAGGGAGGGAGACAGAGAGAGACACAGAGAGAGAGAGAGAGAGAGAGAGAGAGAGAGAGAGAGAGAGAGAGAGAGGCTGAATGACTCTCAAGTGTGTGGGATGTCTGGTTTTTTCATGGCCATCCAGGCACCTGGACCACATCAGACCCAACGCCACTCCTCCCTCCCTCTGGGACATCTCCACCATGAAGGAGCACATTCCTTCACTCTGACTGGGCATGTGCGTGCAACGCGTTGGGTTATTTTTAATTCGTAAAATCTGTTGTTTGGTTTATTTTCAATCATCAGGATCTGTCGAGAAGAGGCTGAATGTACAAAAAAATACCCAACGGATGACCCTACCCCGGTTGTACAACAAGGAGTCCTGCTACTTTTAGCCTTAGGGTCTGGTGCCAGGTTGAAAGGGCAGACATGGGTGTGCATGAGTATGCTTAGGTGTCTATGTTTGTGTCTGCATGTGCTGACAGAGTGTGTCTCCCAAATTTGTAATCTCAAAGGAAGCAATGCAACAATTGTTCGCAATTAATAAGTGATTCAATCTTATCATAAAATCTTCTGCACACACCAATACTCCTGTGCAGCCTTCCGAGTTTCCTGTCTACCAGTGTCAGCCTGACAATTGTTATTGCTTACTGCTATCTGTGATAATGTACAAAATGTATTAGATTAGATTAGATTAGATTAGATTCAACTTTGTCATTTTGCAGAGTACAAGAACAGAGACAACTAAATGCAGTTTGTGTCTAACCAGAAGTGCAAAAAAGCAGAAAAAGTGCAATGTGATATACAAAGTAGGTGGTGCATAGACAAGACAAAGGATATAGTGCAGTGTAGACAGTAGTATACAGTTGTTTTCAGAAGGTGGTTTAGAGTAGTATAAAGTAAATATAAGTGTGTGCATTAGTATATTATATAGTATATATAGTATATTAGCATTAACCTTATAAGATCAGAATAAATATGGCTATGTAATAGGAACAATGTATGAACAACATGTACAGATATGTGCAATGTAGTGGCAGTACCATTATAGTAGTAGTAGTAGTAGTAACAATATATATATATGCAGTGTATTAACAGAATATATTACAGAAAAACTGAATAAATATGGATATTTAGTATGAACCATATAAACAGATATGTACAGTATGTACAGCTATGTGCAGTGTGGTAACAGTACCATAGTAGTGCAGAGACAGTAACATTATAATAGTATTAAGAATAAGTGTATGTGCAGGATGAAGAGCAGTAGAATATGGCTATATAAGTGTAATTACAGTAAGTGGGGGCTGGGGGATGTTGGCCTCCTTGTTGTCCCTGGCACAGGCAAGGAAGCATCAGGCAGGGGGGATGGGGGCTTAGTTCGTTGGATGTCACCGGGAAGCAGAGCTAGAGTTTAGTAGGGTGACAGCCGCAGGACAGAAGCTTCCTCTGAACCTGCTGGTTCGGATGCGGAGAGACCTGTAACGCCTCCCGGAGGGGAGTGGGGTTAACAGTCAGTGGTTGGGGTGAGAACAGTCTTTGATGATGCTGCGCGCCTTACACAAGCATCGCTTGCTCTGGATGGCCTCGATGGAGGGGAGTGAGGAACCGGTGATGCGTTGGGCAGTTTTCACCACCCTCTGCAGTGCTTTCCGGTCATGCAGAGCAGTTGCCATACCAAACTGTGACACAGTTGGTGAGGATGCTCTCGATGGTGCAGCGGTAGAAGTTTACCAGGATCTGAGGAGACAGATGGACCTTCTTTAGTCTCCTCAGAAGGAAGAGACGCTGGTGAGCTTTTTTGATCAGGGTAGAGGTGTTGAGGGTGCAAGAGAGGTCCTCAGAGATGTGGACACCCAGAAACTTGAAGCTGGTGACACGCTCCACCTCAGTCCTGTTGATGAGAATGGGGGTGTGTATGCCAGCTTTGGACTTCCTGAAGTCCACAATGAGCATTTTGGTCATTCTGGTGTTGAGAGCCAGGTTGTTATCAGTGCACCACGATGTAAGGTGCTGGACCTCCTCCCTGTAGGCCGTCTCATCATTGTTGCTGATGAGACCAATCACCGTAGTGTCATCTACAAACTTGACAATGATGTTAGAGCCATCTATGGGTGTGCAGTCGTAGGTGAAGAGGGAGTAAAGGAGAGGGCTCAGCACACATCCCTGTGGAACGCCGGTGTTCAGGGTGATGGTTGAGGAGGTGTGGTTTTCTAACCTAACAGACTGAGGTACTGATGTCCAGTTCTCTGAGTTTGTGCTGAGCTGAAGTCAATGAACAGCATACTTACATAGGTGTTGCTATTGGTGGGTGCTGTAGAGATGGCATCCTCTGTGCTCCTGTTCTGACGGTAGGCGAATTGGAAGGGGTCCAGTGAGGGTGGTAAACAGGTCTTGAGGTGGGCGAGGACCAGTCTCTCAAAACACTTCGTGATGATGGGGGTGAGTGCGACTGGACGGAAGTCATTAAAGCAACACCAAAGAACTTTCCCTCTGTCGCATGCACACTATATGTTTATCCAGCACCGGCTTTGCAAATAACGATGTCCACAGACAAGGTAGAATATTTTGCAAGGTAGAAGGTAGTATTTTGCATGTATTGCGACATCAGATGCAAGTCAAATTTGTAGTTTCTTATGTCTCATTCCATCGAACTACAGATCCGCTACCCGATCTGGTAAACTTCTATAGTGCAGTTATAGCTGATAGAGGGCTGTGAAGCGAATGCAGAATTGCCGTTCACCCTGTTATGAGTTGATGAACCACTGAAACGATTTTGGAAACTTTATTTTAAGGTACAAAAAACTCTTTGGTGATGCTTTAAGGCTTGTTGCAGTGGAGTGTTTTGGCAGGTGGTTTTAAAGCACAGGTGGTGTTGGTGACAGGGGGGGTGGAGTTAGTAGTTTTGTAATCTGTGATGGCCTGGATGCCTTACCACATGTGTCAGGGGTCAGAGTTGTTCTTGAAATGATCCTCAATCTTAAGCTTGTGGTTGTGCTTGGCCTTTTTGATGCCCCTTTTCAGATTAGCCCCTGGATGAGCTATAGGCTTGAGCATCACCAGATCTGAATGCAATTGTCTCGTGCCTTCAGCAGAAGTCTGACCTCACTGTTCATCCATGGCTTCTGATTAGGGAAGGTCGTAATCCGTTTGAGGGTGGTGACACTGTTGATGTTGGAGTTGATAACTCCAAAACGGAGGAGGCATATGAATCAATGTCCATGTGGAGGTCATGGGTGGCCTGAGTTGCGAACACTCTACAGTTTTTTAAAACGCTGCTGAAGTGCAGAGTCAGTTCCCTCTGGCCACACTTTGACTGTCCTTACTGTTGGTTCCACACGTTTGATGAGTGCTGAATACTTGGGCAGTAGAAACAATGAGAGGTGATCTGAGTGTCCTAGGTGGGGGAGGGGAGTGGCTTTGTAGGCATCAGCTATGTTTGTGTAGACAAAAATAATGCGACTGCAGAGGTGGTATAAATTGGACAACATGTTGTTTTTTAATGTATATCAAAACATTATACACTAATACATATAGATTTATAATACACAGGAACCTTTGTGTGTCTATAGTCCCTCAGTTAAACTTCACTTCACCCATCTCTTCCTTCCTATTTCTCGGATTTCTCTTTCTGTCTGATACACACACACACACACACACACACACACACACACACACACACACACACACACACACACACACACACACACACACACACACACACAGTTTCAGATTCAGTCTTACCCATGGCGAGACCCAGCAGCTTTTGCACTCGGGAGTTCACACCCACGATCCGGTACAGGCCCTGGTCCTCAATGCCTACCCACACACACACACAACACACAAATATTCACAGTAGGTTTCAAGTAGAACAAACAGATACTCCAAAGGCTTAACTGTTCGCTACAAACTATTTGTTTCAGGCAAACATACCCCCCCACACACACAGACACGGAAACATACTTTGATCACTATCATTTTTGTATCAGATACAAAGTCTGGTAATTCTTATAAATTGTGAAATAAATAAATATATAGCCTTTTAGAATACAAAAGGACATGCTTTTTTTCTTAGCATGTATGTGAACTATTATAATCACACATATGTAACATGTATGTGAAATACAGTATAATAAGCAATGGCATACACAAACATACCTCTGGTTTCAACTGCATAGATGAACTTCTTCACCACGTTGAAACCGGTGACATCCAACTGAGCCACTAGGAGAGGACGAGGGGGGGGGGAGTGAATAAGAGGGACAGAAAATAACACTGTTGTGTGTCTTGTTGCATCTCTCTAAGGGACCACGGTGATGAGAACACAGACAGTACAGGACTTACTGGCTTCATTTTGACTGTCCTTATTCATATTGTACACCTAGGAGGGAAACAGAATACAAAAGTGAGTGCTTGCTGTGTGTGTGTGTGTGTGTGTGTGTGTGTGTGTGTGTGTGTGTTTGTCTGTGACTGCACATAATGTGTGTGTGTGTGTGTGTGTGTGTGATGTGTGTGTGTGTGTGTGTGTGTGTGTGTGTGTGTGACTGCATTGTGTGTGTGTGCGCGCGCATGTGCGCGTGTGTGTGCGAGAGTGAGTGCACGTGTATGAGTACAATCAATCCCAATATAACACTTCCGCTCTACCAATCAGTCATACGCTCCCTGTACTTTGCTGGTTCCCCACGTCCCCCAGCCTCTTGGTCATGTGCTGCGTGCGTTTGATCTGCGAGCACAGGCTCTCTGAGGACAGGCGGCTGCATCACAGCAATAAGCATCGCCATGACAACACATCACGGAGACAGTTTAACACCGTCTTTACCATCCCTCCCTCCCAACAGCCTCTAAAATGAAGCCAGAGAAGAAGACCCACATGTACACTCACTGGCTGTTTCATTACTGACAAAAAACAGAGAGGATTGAGGCTACCACCATAGGCTATCTGTCCATCTGTCCAAGATTAGACCACTGTAAATGTGGACCATTCTGTACGCATTTAGAAGTAGAGTCCCATAGAGGGCTGAGATGTGAGAAAGAGATGGGAATGCAGTGTGCATGTTTGTGTATACTGTATGAACTGGTATTACATGTGTGTGTGTGTGGGGGGGCGGGGGGAGGGGTATTATACACACTGGTTCTCGACCATCCATGGCCTCCATCCATAACCTGCGATCTTCCTCTGAAAGAGCCTGCATGGTGATCACACCAGGCCTGGCAATCAAAACACACACACACACACACACACACACACAGTGTTAATACACCAGAGCCTCCTATCTTTGTGATCCAGATTGGCTCTTGAATACCCTCAATTCATCAAAACATCCAAGTTTTCAATTAACACACACAAGTTTTCAATTAAGCTCCTCTAATCTCAAATGTCTACAACTCAACACCAGGCAACTTCCAGACCTTCACTTCACTGGCACTAAGGTTTGTGAGTGTGTGAGTGTATTTGTGTGTGTGTGTGTGTATGTGTGTGTGTGTGTGTTTGTGCATGCATGCGTGTGTGCATGCCTGTGAGAGAGTGTGTGTTTCTTGCGTGACTGTCTATCATGTAATGCCACAAACCATTTCCTATTTTACTTGCTGAAAGTTACCAGCACGTAAATTCCATCCTTATCCCTATCCTTATCCCTGAGCCTTTACGGGTTTCTTTTAGAGCTTGAGGAGCTCTAATCTGCTCTTGGAATTCCCTTGGGATTCCACTAAGAACTCTTAATCAAAGTAGAATGCAGGTATGACCTTTGAAGGTTCTGTGAAGAGTGTAAGGACTATATAGAGACGTGTATAGAATCTTAATCAAATGGGTATACTGCCATAGGAATCTCACATAGCTGTGAAGCCCTGGAAGAGAGAGAGAGAGAGAGAGAGAGAGAGAGAGAGAGAGAAAGAGAGAGAGAGAGAGAGAGAGAGAGAGAGAGAGAGATATTTGGGGTTGGCTCCACCACTATTTCCATCTGTGGTTAGACAAACTTTAAAGAGAGCCTCGACATTTTTACTGTCTGCCAACTTTATACCTGCCAAGTGAGGCTCTCTCTCTCTCTCTCTCTCTCTGTTCTTTGCACATCTTTCTCATTCTCTTTTTTCCTTGTCTGTGTGCTAACACCGCCCCCTGCTGTTCATAAATCTTACCGGTCGACAGCCTCCACGTCAAAACAGAAGCGCTTCTCAATGGAGTCTGTTTTCCTCCGTATGCACGACTTCAGGACGAAACTCTCCTCCTCTCCCTGACAAACACACACAGAGACAGACACACAGACCATGCAATGGTTAGGAGGAAATTACCACATCAAAACACACTTTAAACAGTACAACTGAGATTTATGTGTGCCTGAAGAAAACTTGCTTCAACCACAAGACAACCAAACTTTGTTCTTTGCTCTTTGTACTTTTACTTTCCCTTGCTTTGTGTTACCAGATGGCAGCAGGACAGAGTCTTCAAGCAGGAAGCTTTTTGTGAAAAGATGGTGTCCTTGCATGAGAACAATGACTTATTGTTCACAATAGTGTCCAATTCCTGTCAAGACAAAACCCTCAACACAACACACCGTTCTTGAATATGAGTAGGACACTCATGTGCTCCTGTGAGGTTACCTGTAGTCCTAGTCATGAACAGCCAAAAATATCTAAAACAACTTGTCTGACCTTTTCGGCATTTGCACACTACACAGACGCAACTTTTCTATGTAAAGAGATCAGAATTTATTGTCGATAGAAATGCTTGTAACTTTAGAGAGCCTCAATCTCAGCAATGTATCCACTGCAGAGAATTTTTAAAGGGACAGAAGTCTTCAAAAGGTTGTTTTGACACTGACTGCTGTTGACTGGATGGAACAGTGTTTTGTGCAACCAGTGTTTTGTTTACTGTTTACTAAGACAGGACTGTGTACAACTGTGGGCCAGAGTTTTGAGTACACTCAGATATAGAGGATCTAGGGGCCAATGAAGAAAATGTCCCTGAATCTGACTAAATGTGTACTGAAATAAAATCAAGGACTACATTATTCATTGAAATTTTAAATTGCATGTTTGTTTACAGTAAATGAACATTCATTTTCTTGTCTCGCACCGTACAGGCATAGTTGTTATGGCGGCTGTCGTAAGGTTTTCTGATTCATATTAATCCAGACATTTCAGTATATCCCTTTTCTTTAATCCTTTAAAAATATGTTTGTTATTTCTTGAGATACTTTCATCCCTTGTGAAAGGCAGTGAATAAATACATACTCTGCCTTTTTCCTCTTCTAAATATTTCTGAGTATAACAGAATCACTGAATCATGATATTGTCATTACTGTGGGCAAAGTATCATGACAGTATCCATTTGTGATTCCCACCCCTTGTGTGTGTGTGTGTGTGTGTGTGTGTGTGTGTGTGTGTGTGTGTGTGTGTGTGTGTGTGTGTGTGTTTGTGTGTGTGTGTGTGCATGTGTGTATACAGCGGGTGAAATAAGTATTGAACACATCAACATGTTTTTCAGTACCGTAAATCTACCTCCAGTGAGGTTATTCGCATTACATTTTACCAGACATTAGTATTAACCCAGGTAATCCACACATATAAAAAATGTGTGGATTACATGTGTGTGTGGTATATGTGTGGAAAAGTGTAATAAAGTGGAATGACAGAGAGAAGAAGTGTTGAACACGCCTACTGAAAATTCTGAAATACCCTATGGAAAAGCCTTTGTTAGTAATGACAGCTTCAAGACATTTCCAGTATGACAAAACTAATCAGTCGCAGTATTCAGGTGTGATTTTGGCCCATTCTTTTAAACAGATAGTTTTTAAATCTCGAAGATTCCAGGGGTCCCTCTTGTGAATCCTATTTTTTAGTTCCTACCAGGAATATTCAATTGGATTTAAGTCATGGCCTTGATTTCCTTTCTCTGAAACCATTTGAAAGTTCTCTTTGCTGTATGCTTTGGATCGTTGTCCTGGTGGAAGGTCTAGCCACGTCTCATCCTCATCATCCTGGTGGATGGCAAGATTCTCCCGGAAAAAATGCCTCCATTCTTTATTCCTTCAACTGCATGAAGTCTGCCAGTACCATGAGATAAAAAACAGCCCCACACCATGATGCCACCACCCCCAAACCTCTCTGTATGGTATTTTTAGGGTTATGTACAGTGTCATTTCTCCTCCAAACATGATGTGTAGTAATGACATCCAAAAAGCTTTTGCTTTTGTCTGACCAGACTACATTCTCTCAGTATTTTATAGGCTTGTCCAAATGTTGTGTGACTTTAAATGAACAATTGAGCCTGCTGCCTCCAAGTCTGGAGCTTCATTGGCTCTTGGGTCTGTCTATCCTGACTCCCTGGTCTTGCGAGGAGCTCCTGGGCATGGCCAGTTGATGATGCTGTGATGTTCTTTCCACTTGCAGATAATGGCTCCAATACTGCTTACTGGAAGATTCTGAAGTTTTGAAATGCATCTGTAACCAGTCCCATCGATATGTTTTTCAAAAATAAGGTTGGGAGAGCTCTTTGCTTTTATCCATCACGAGATGTTTCTTGTGTGACACCTTGGTGACGAAAAACCTTTTTATAGCCCATCAATAGGTACTAACCCAGCTTATATTAATTTGCACAGATAGGAGGGATAATTACTCTCTAACTACTTACAGATTCCAGCTTGTTCCTTGCCTTTCCTTGCCTTTCTTTGCCTTGGTGTACTGCTTTTTATTAGCATTTGCGAATACCCTCACTGGAAGTATACTTACTGAAAATTTTTTTTATATTTATTTCCCCCGCTGTACATGTGTGTGTGTATGTGTATGTATGTGTATGTGCGTGCCTATATGTGTGTGTGTGTGTGTGTGTGTGTGTGTGTGTGTGTTGGCCCTCGTGTTAATGACCATCTAAGAGCGGCTCTTCAGAAGCTGGTGGGATGCCATCTCACTATGCAGCTTATGATTTCTGTGCCAAGGGGGATGCAAACATCACACGCCAGTGAGAAGAAGGGCTGGCATTCAGCCAGTGCCACTTTGTATCTCTCTATCTCCTACTTTACCTATATCTCCCTATCTATCTATCCATGCATCCATCCATCTCTGCTAGCACAAGTGAAAGAGTTTGCACTTGTCAAGAGATCCACTTTATCCTCTGCAATACTAGAACACACACAGGCACAACCAAAGATTCTAGAACAGAGCTCCGCTCTAGAATCTTTGGGCACAACATAGTTCAACCCTTGAGATATTGCAAATAAATACTGCATCATCACAGAGAAAGAGGATGAGAGGTTG
>NC_063190.1:25008803-25013803 GCF_017589495.1 Alosa alosa | reverse complement strand
GCTGGCTCATAAATATATTTGTTTAAAATCCACACAGTAACAGACTGATGTGAAAACAAATAAAAACTAGAGGATAATTTAGTTGTTTGACTTAAAAACGGTTCAGAAAACACCACAGCTGACAGTCCAGAACAATATATTTTACAGTGAGTACAGTTTCTGTCCACAAGATGGCAGTGTCTTATCAAAAGTCAATTTTGAGTTACAATATGGTGGGTGATAACTGACGATTGCAATTACCATTCACACTACAAATTATAACTTTTTTGAAAATAGTGTACAAACACAAGGTAAAGGTCTGAGTTTTGGATGAAGTTCTTGTACCCATCATCTTTTGGAGAAGAAGATGGGTACAAGAACTTCAGTGTTCAGGACAATGACATTGAGAATAAATAGTTTTGTTGTAAATGTGGACACAGCAGTAATGATCTGTTTTAACTGTGGTGAATACAAGACACAAGAATGTATGGACACACGCCCACACACACACACACACACACACACACACACACACACACACACACACACACACACACACACACACAGACAAACACACACAGAGAGAGACACCCACATACACACACACACACTACCTTAGCAGCACTGATCTGCTCCTTGCGGAACCTCTCCAGTGGCATGATCAGCACATCACTGGCGTTCTCAATCTGGAACAGAACAACACAACACCAACACATCAACATCAACATCAACACCTTGTAGCAGAACAGCACAACACCAACACATCAACATCAACATCAAACCAGCACAACAACCAACACCAACACATCAACATCAACACCTTGTAGCAGAACAACACAACACCAACACATCAACATCAACATCAACACCTTGGAACAGAACAGCACAACACCAACACATCAACATCAACACCTTGTAGCAGAACAACACAACACCAACACATCAACATCAACACCTTGGAACAGAACAGCACAACACCAACACATCAACATCAACACCTTGTAGCAGAACAAAAGCCTGACTCTCTGATAGGGGGAACTACTATCCTACAGCTGCCTGCCTCCACAGACCTGGGCCTCAAATCTGTCCATTAACATTCCTTAATCATGCCTTTCTCTGCTCTATAGAGCAGCACAGGTACCATCGACCCACCTACAAGTATAATGGTTTGGGATTGTTTTATAATGTGCACTAACTGCTGAGATAGGCCTGCTATGATGAATCATTCACCACACTTCAGTCCCAATTCCACTAAACTGTAACTAGCGTGTCGTCAATGTGGTACTTGTCAACACAACCATAAAGGCCTACTTCTGGTGCTCTGTGGATGTTTCTTTGAAGTGAGCCATTCTCAGGTGCTCTATTATTGAGCTGCTCTGCACAGGTCTTTTGTAAATAAGGTTGTGTGCTTCAGAGCATTGGTGGAGGGAGAGGCCGACAGGCCTGTGCAGGCAGTCAGGCTGGGCCTTTGTTAACCAACAGGGCTCGGTCAGACATGGTGCTCTGGCATATGAAATGTACGCACACATACAACACAGACTTCTCTTGTCCTTCTGAACAGAGTCAAAGACAAAACAGGTGGAAGGACAGAGAAAGAGCGAGAGAGGTAGGGAGTACCAGAGAGAGAGAGAGAGAGAGAGAGAGAATAGGTATTGAGAGGATAAAAAAAGACAAGAGAGAAACAGGACAGGTAGAGAGATAGAGTGAAGGCATGACTGAAAGAGAAAAGCAGAGTGACAGACAAAGAGAGATAGTGAGATTAAGAGAGAGAGAGAGAGAGAGAGAGAGTAAGATGCAGAAAGACGTACCATGCGAGTCCTTTCATCTTCCAGGTTTTGTAACACTCCAGCAAACTCCTGTAACGACTTGGCTAATGACAGAGAGACAGAGAGGGAGAGAGAGAGAGAGAGAGAGAGAGAGAGAGAGAGAGACAAAAATAAAGGGTGTGTTAGTGTATAACAGAGAGAAAGACAGACATGTGTGTGTGTGTGTGTTTGTAAATGAATGAATGCGAGAAAGAGACCTAGAGACAAATCAAACGGCTGCACCTGTCAACATGAACAGACACTCAAACAAGGCAGTCGGCGTCTGCATGGAGCAGGTTTCTGCTCCAGTTGAGGTGTGCTCTTTGTAGCGTTCAAACTTTTTGCAAACTGCAGAGAACAAACCCAAATGAGGCGGCTGCATGTCTGACAACAGGTCATGTTTCACTTTCCACTTGGCCATACAATTCAAATCAACGCTGTGTCTGCACTGAGCTCTTCTGAGCTGTGCTGTCTCACCCTCTTCAACGGGGTGAGGGTGGGGAGAGCCCAGCAAGTCATCACTCGCTCTCTCTCTCTGGCGCTCTCAATTCAATTCAATTCAATTCAAGAATGCTTTATTGGCATGACAAGCTCACTTATATTGCCAATATTTTATATATAATTATTACAATATAATTGCTCTCTCTCTCTCTCTCTCTCTCTCTCCTCCTAAGATCTCTCTCTCTCTTGTTTCTCTCTCTCTTTTATCTTTCATTCCCATGCTCTCTCTCTTCTTTGTTCTCTCTCTCTCCATTCTCTTCTTGTTTCTCTCTCTTCTTCTCCATTCTCTCTCCATTATCCATTCTCTCTCTCTCCATTCTACATGCTCTCTCTCTCTTTCTGCTCTCTCTCTCTCTCCATTCCCCATGCTCTCTCTCTGCTCTCTCTCTGCTCTCTCTCTCTCTCCATTCTTCTCTCTCTCCGTTCTCTCTCCATTATCCATTCTCTCTCTCTCCATTCTCCATTCTCTCTCTCTCTCTCTGCTCTCTCTCTCTCAGCTCAAAGGCAGCCAGGAGTCTGCCCGGGTCTGCCATTGTGCCAGGGTTTCCATTCGAGACACAGCTCTCTCTGGGCCAATACTTTCGGAGACTCTCCATCTAAGCCACAAAACGTACCCCCACCACGCACACACACACACACACACACATACACACACACACACACACACCTCTCTTCTCAAACTACCCCCCTCCAGCACCCCCCTCTCATGGCACATAATAAAAGCACCCCAAGCAGGAATGTACGCACAGAATGTTCCAGAAACATGACGGCTGTTACAGCTGACAGACTACATGGCCATGTCAGAAAGTCAACTCCCTCATCAATTTTATTTTGTCTTTTTTTTTTTCTTCCTCTTTTTCACATACCTTTTGGGGTGCACTGTTCTCTGCCTGAGAAAGAATGCCTGTTGGCTAGAGTTATCTCTTTTAACTCTTTCTGGTGTTAACTTTTTGGAGACGTTTTTGGAGCGCTGTGTCGTGTTGTGAAGAATCGCTGTCGGAAAATTGTAATCTTTTGACTCCATGTTGAGTAACAACACTACAAAGTATGAAGAGAGCCATGGAAAATAACATTCATGTAACTCAATGTCAAATGTCAAGTGAGCAGTCTGTGTGTGTGTGTGTGTGTGTGTGTGTGTGTGTGTGTGTGTGTGTGTGTGTGTATGTGCGTGTCAGTAAAGACTGAAGTGGATTGACAAGGTATTCATGCTTCAGCTTGCTAGTGTGGTTTCTCAGCTTAGTAGAAAAATCACCTTGAGTGTGGCAAGCTGGGTGAAGATACAAAGTGACAGCAAAAGTGTGTTTGTGTGCATGTGTGTGCATGCATGTATGTGTGACTGGGATGGTGTGAGTGAGCGTGAAGGTGTGTTTGGGTGTGTGTGTGTGAGTCAGTGTGTGTGTGTGAGGGTGGCACAACCAAGCTCACCAATACAGATTTCATCATCCGTCTCAGCGTCTCCGATGCACTGGAACTTGAACTCATTGAGAGACTCTGCGAATTTCCTCTTGGCCGTGGACAGATCTGTGGAGAGATGAGAGATAGAGCTGGGTCAGAACCGTGATCAGATGACCCACACAAAAGGCTTCTCACTGGGATTACATAAGCCCCTCTGCCTGCCTGAGCCCCAACTCTGTGGAAGACAGGGCGCCAAAGAGGTGTCTTCAGCCATTACACTGGACTGTGAGAATAATCTGTGTGTGTGTGTGTGTGTGTGTGTGTGTGTGTGTGTGTGTGTGTGTGTGTGTGTGTGTGTAAAAACAGGGGGAAGCTATAGATAAACACTGAAACACCCATTCAAAATAAACACTAGTGCTGTTACAAAACACAAAGGACAGACCACCAGCACTCAACATTCACACACACACACGCACGCATGCACGCACGCACGCACACACACACACACACACACAGACACACACACACACACACACACACACACACACAACCACACACAAACACCACACACACACACACACACACACACACACACACACACACACACACACACACACACACACTAAGCTCTAAATGTATTCACACATTAAGCTGATATCTCTTGGCACAGGTACTGTAAATTTGTATTTGGACTGGAGGTTGCTGTGTTTGCACTAACACAAACACAACATGTTCCTGGCGCATTTTGAGAAATAAACCAGCCACAGACACGCAAACAAACACACACATAGAGAGAGAGAGAGTAAGAGGGAGATACAGACACACAGACACACACACACACACACACACACACACACACACACACACACACACACACACACACAAACACATAATCTCAAAGCCATCAAAATTCAATGAAACCAGCTACTTCTAACCTGTATTTAAGGTTTTCAGCTGTTATTAATCTCATTTGAAATATGACTGGAAACATCTTAAAACAACCACACAGTCGAATGGCCTCATAGTGCCAAAAGCACAAGGAACTCGTCGCCGAGTGAGCTACGTGGACCCTAAACAAAGGCCCTCAAAAATCTTTACCTACACAAAGACACACACACACACACACACACACACACACACACACACACACATAAACAAGCAGGCTGTCATCACACCAATTCCCTCTTCGAGCTGTCTTTTAAACAGGCTGACTCTAGACATATAGAAGCCTCAGTGGTAGGCTCTGGTCAACAGAGAGGATGGTGAGGGGCGTTAGGGGGTCACGTTACGTTGGCCACGGAGTAATCGTGTGGGGGTGTC
>NC_063190.1:24996303-24998803 GCF_017589495.1 Alosa alosa | reverse complement strand
AGAGAGAGAGAAAGAGCCAGAATAAGGCAGATGACATCATGCTAACTAGCAGCCCGGCTAGTCACTCGGAGGTAACCTTGCGAAATGCTGTCCTTCACACACAGGCAGGGGTCGTGGCCAACACAAAGCCCAGGGTAGAAGATGCCGAGGATTTATTGGGTTCTTCAAGCTCTGCAACAAGACCTCCACAGTCTGTCCATCGGGGCCATTTCATACCGCTGGTGCAAGAAGCATTTGCTTAGCGGATATGTGAGACTGATATTCAGCACACTGAAGATATGCGAGCTGAGGGAAGAAGGTGGGAGGTGGGAGATGGCATTTCAGCAGAAAGAACTGAAGTCACCACTACCACCAGTACACATTACGCATCAGTTTAGAGCAAAGATTCTAGAACAGAGCTCTGTTCTAGAATCTTTGGTTTAGAGCAAGCGGGAGAGGGGACAGAAAAGAGGGAAAAGAAAAGAATGATGAAGTAAAACAAAGAAAGAAAGAATGAATGAAAGCAAGAATTAAAGAAAGATAGAAGGAAAGAAAAGTACTGAGAAAGAGATAAAGGAGAGAGAGAAAACCTTGGAGCAATATGTAAGAGTGGCCTTGGAAAGCTACTTTGCACTCATAAACACAGGTCCTTGTGACCTCTACAGCTCTCTCTCTCTCTCTCTCTCTCTCTCTCTCTCTCTCTCCCTCTCCCTCTCTCTCTCATTCCAGCTCAGGCAGACTTTTTGTTGCAGTTGTTCTGTGGCAATCTATCAAGGGCCCTGAACTTCAGGTCATACAAATATGACAATCAGCACTGCTCTGTGCACTCACACGAGCGCCTGAGAGTGTGGGGCGTCCACTGTGTAAGAGAGCGAACAGGACAGAGCAGAACATCTGGGCCTCCAGCGCTGGCCTCAAATGGGGAAGTGTGGTGTGAGCATTTTACATTGTCATATCAGTGAAGACATCCACACATGTACAGGACAAAAATAGATTTAGTCTCGTCTGTAATTTTAGCATTGCTACCATTGCTTCCTGTTATTCTGATAGCACAGGAACTTTTAAGTCAGCAGCTTGATCTGACAGATACTGGGTTCAGAGACATTTGCAGCACTGTAATATAAAAAGAATCTGACAATGAGCTTCCCGAAAAGATCTGAGGCATTAAAACACAGGTTTGGAGAACTAACAGAATTAGCCAGTGGCCATGAGGTAGGGCCTGGCCGTCTTAATCAAGAGCAGACGTGGCTGATGGTCCAGGGCTTGTTCATCAACCCTAGCTCCCCTGAAGTGGCTCCCTGAACTTCTCAGCCTGACTCCTTTGCCTAACATCAAACACACAGACACACACACCTACTGTACACACAGGCCCATATACATGCCCGTACACATACACAAACACACACACACACACACACACAGAGGGAGAAAGAGGGTTCCTGAGCAGTGCTGGGTAGAGGTGGTACTCCTGCATTCCTGCACACAGCACACGGCTGCCACACTCACGAATGACACTTGACCCGAAAAGAGGGCATCCGTTTCCACGGCGATTGCCTGCCAAAGCTATTCCGTGGCCTCATTCCGTCACTCCTCATTGGCCCGTGGCCTTAGAGATGAATTCTAGAGAGGGGGGCTGTGGGGGAAATAGATAGGAGAAGAGCGGATGTGTGTGTGTCTGTGTGTTTGTGTGTGTGTGTCGTGAAAGCGGAGGAAACTCCATGAAGTTGCCATGATACTCCTCACTCAGCACTGGCTATCGGCACCAAATCAGAACATAAAAACACCCTCGCGACTCATCTGGACTCAGACCACAGGTGACACACACACACACACACACACACACACACACACACACACACACACAAACACACACATAGCCTATCAGCCTTTAGTGCTCCACATGACTCATCACTTCAAATCAGATTTTTGTGTGTTGCTGTGAGATGTCTGTGGTCAGCTCCGCTGTTCCCTAGCTGTTTGACCGCACAGCAGGAGCGCTGTTTGCTGTTGGCAGCTTTCCACCGGGGCGACGGAGAATTAGCCGCTAAGAAGATAACGCCACGAAAATCCCACTTCCCTGAGCCGCGGGGAGGGTGCAAATCAAAGGGCGGCGCTCCTCAAACCCCCACCCCAACCCCCACCCACCTCCACCCAACCAGCCGGCACCATCATCACATGCGCTCAGCTGGGGGTGGGTGCGGTACTGGGTTATTGGGGCATTAGGTCATCTTCATGACCGCTGTCTTTGGTTCTGTGTTCCACACTCACGCGCGCTGTCGCTTTTGCAACCGGAGAGATGGATTCTGGGAAACGGAAGGCTGTCTGAGGCGGCAGGAGTAGGTGGAGGAGTAGGTGGAGGAATAAAGAAGGACACTGGAAAGGGTGGATGGGGGTGGGGCTGGAGAGAAACGGGGAGAGAGAGAGAAAGAGAGAGAAAGAGAGAGAGAGAGAAAGGAAGAGAGAGAGAAAGAGAGAGAAAGAAGAGAGAGAAAGAGAGAGAAAGGAGAGAGAGAGAGAGAAA
>NC_063190.1:24986303-24988803 GCF_017589495.1 Alosa alosa | reverse complement strand
CGCATGCACACACACACACACACAGAGAGAGAGAGAGAGAGAGAGAGAGAGAGAGAGAGAGAGAGAGAGAGACACTGTTACGGGGTCTATCTCACACACCAGTGAGTGTGTTTAATCATTCATCTGGGTCTTTAAGAGAGGGCACTTAGCACCAGTAGTTTACGGGAGCCCATTCTCCATCACAGCAGGTCCTTAAATTGCACCCAGTAAAATGTAACAACATTAACCCTTCTGAACTTTGCCTCTTAAAAGAAGCCTGCTGTGAGGAAAGCAGGCCTTGGGACACTTGTTTGAAATACTCTTGAGTTTGCACTTCTGGTCAGTCAGCAGGTTTATCTCATGGGGGACTACTGCATGGTTGTATATACTGATAAACAGACTGAATAAAAACGAGGGCCACGTTCACACACACACACACACACACACACACACACACACACACACAATTACTGATGTGTGAACAGACATAATCACCGACATACACATAAGCATACGCAGTACTGACACACGGACGACATGGACATACATTGACACATACATTCTACACACATCCACACACACTATCACAACCCATGACCCAGGACAGAGCTCTTGACCTAGGAAGAACTTCCTCACTGTTGACCTTTGGATTTGTAGTATGGAGATGTCTGCTTTCTGCATGCACCATGTTCGTTTAGCCCACCAAGCGGCCTCAGATGCTCCCTAAGACACAAGACTGTATCACATGATTGCATTACCTCACCAACTTTATAGCAGTCACTGGGAAACATCCATGTCAGCGCATTCTGATGTTGAGCTAACTTGGTCATTTTCCTTCTTTCTGCACGCCAAGGTCAACATATTGATTTGGATACCTATAAGCCCATTGAACCTCAAGCGCAATTTCCTGTGAAATTTGCTGACCACCTTGTTTTCCGTACTTGTTTCCAATCGGATCATGTTCAGGTCACACAGTAAAGCAATTTGCTGGATTATGAAAACAAGCAGCTCAGGCATTTGATTTCCGGAGCCGGCAAGGTCAGATGAGACCTGAGGTAACTGTGACGACGAACCAAATGAATGTGTTACAAACTTCTTTCATCACACATACCTACAAACACACACAGAGAGAGAGAGAGAGAGAATTCCCACAGAATGTGGCATACAGGTGTGGAGAGAAAGGTCATTTTCATGGTCAGATGTGACCCACTCTCTGGCTGACCTCTGAACTCTGACCCCCAGTATCTCTGAGGCCCTGAAGGCTTCCACTTTACCACTTTAACCTCCAGCTCAACTCTCATCCAGACTACAGGCCATCACACCTCTCAAAACGCTGTAGCACAAGGTACTGAGTACTACTGACCTCTGTAGACATTTTGGGTGTAGACATCCTTGTGAGTGGACAGAAAAAAAGATCAAATGGCAAGAAAATCGAGAGAAAGTACTGTTCTGCCAAACAGACTGGGTACTATGAACTGGTCAGAGAAAAGAGTTCAGACATGATGAGGAGAGAAGCACAATATCGTACAGTTAATTGTGTATGTGTGTGTGTGTGTGTGTGTGTGTGTACACTATGTGTGTGTAATGTGTAGTCAATAACTGAAATTCCTATGAACAATGTGTCATAAAGTACTTGATGCCTTGTTATGAAAGTATTCTTATGGAACACTTCCTTTAGTTGGACGGACTTGACACTTTTTTCACTGAAAAGCCTGTGAAGGCTCCTTTTCCATTACCTGCTTCCCCTCCAAACAATGCCAGTACGCAAGCCGAGGGCCAGATGAAGATGTGATTTAGTGCACTTAACCCCCGTCTCTCAGAGGACCAAACGCCACACACACACCCCGGGGGGCTCTGACGTCACCTTCCCACTGCGACTGAACTGACCAGAGAAATACGTCTCTTTGCTGACCATCGCTGGCCTGTTACACCGGCTCCCAGCCACAGAGCCGCTTACACTCAGGCCCCTAAAAATAACGTAAGAGGTGGTGTGGGGTCCTCTTCCTGCTTCAAAACCAAAGCTAACAGGGCTACATGGTCTTGTGCTCTTTGACAGGCTTGTGTTTACCGGACCACATTGGAGGCCTGCTGGCTGCCGTGTCTGTGTGAAATAGTGCCCGTACTCACGGGCGCCAAACAACATTTCGGTGGCTGAGAAAAAACACTCGAGAAAGAATTCCATCTCCGTGAGGCCTACAGGCAGTGCAGCAGTCCAGCATGGCTCCCTGCGTGTGAGCGGCCGCTTTTGAATTTCAATTAGCCTAACGTTGCTCAGGGACAAATTAATTAAACACAAAAGAAGGTGGGGGCGGGTGTATGTGTGTGCGTGGGGGTGGGGGGGTAGACTGAAAAATTTTCAACAAAAACAAAGTAAGGTGCACCCATTTACAAACATTCTGTGGTTTTTGAATAAGTATTTGACAGCCAAATAAGAATGGGCAAAGCACATGAACACATGGCTTTTGTGGTGTGCTGGTGACGTGCATCACGCTCCATAATTGACCTACATTCAGCATCACAA
>NC_063190.1:24951303-24981303 GCF_017589495.1 Alosa alosa | reverse complement strand
CCACTTTACAATTGGGTTCTGTGAAGAAGAACGTTTTCTAGAATCATTTCTGAGCATTTCTTAATGAGTAGGATGCAACTGTGAATATGCTACTGAAAGGAAGTTTCTGCAAAACTTTTTTTTAAAATAATATATAAAAAGAATATGGTTGAGGTTTATTTTCTGTGGGTAGGCTACTCAGATATAGGCATTCAACTTCCTTTAACAGAGGAAAAAAGGGAAGTGTCAGAGAGTGTGTGTGTGTGTAAGAGAGAGGGAGTGTGTGTTTGAAGGGCTCTTCAATGTAGCCAAGATATGCCTTCAGAATACATTCTCATTTATTAATGTGTAACACACTGTCAGTCATCCACTGTCACTCAACGCGAAAGTGTTCTTTGTCCGTTTAATGTGGGCCACTATCAAGAGAGAGCTGACACTGCTGTTAAAATACACCCCCTCCTCTCTGGTCATGAGGGAAACAAAAGAGAGACAACAGGCTTGCTCTGGAACACAGTGCTCTATAGTTCTCTCATACAGTTACTGCAGCTGCTCCGATGGGGATAGGCTATCCAAAAAAGTGAATAGTTGCCTCGGTCTGTGATGGCAATTTGGGTTTACTGGCATCCTGTGTCTTAAAAAACAGTTTGAACAAAAACCATGTCCCAAGTCTGGGGTATTTCGCCATAATTGAGTACATGATAGCACACACACAGTGTACTTAGTCTCATGTGCCTTATTTTGATTTTTTTATTTGGTTCATCTGGTATTGATCACAAATGCTTGTCAAGGTTCTATCTGTGGGCCTACTGCATGGTGCTTTCCAGCAGGTTGAGTCACTACAGATGTGTTTCAGCTCACAGGTAGTCATTCCAAAACACATGTAGCTTAAGGTCAAAGTTACGCTGAAAATGTCCTTTGACTTGCACAATTATTTCTTTCACTTCCCTATAGTAGGAGTAGAGTTTATCATTGTTTGAGCACAAAGACATTAAGTACAATAAGCATATTTTTTATTTTACAATATACCTTTGTCTTTGTGTGAGTATGAAGTGCAAACTTATGGTTCTTTTTCATCCCAAAAACAAAAAACGTCTCATTGAGGCCCCACGACAGTGTCTCAGATCAATCAGATCAATGTTGTATGAAATAATAGTACATTTGATCTGCACCTCCCAAAATTTACAAGTATACATGTATACATATATGCATACATGATACATACATACATAGATACACACACACACACACACACACACACAGACATACATACATATACATACATACACATATACATTATACAAAGATAGATAATGTTCTGAGCTTGACCAGCCCATTTACAACGTCACTGGCATTCCATTTAAAGTAGGAGAGTTGTCATCCCCTGGTGGACAAGCTGAAGAGGGAAAGTTGGACAGACAGGGCTCCACTCTAGTGGTGAGTCATTCCTGGAGAATGCAAGTTACCAGTGGAGATCAGACTCTACACTTGGGAGGAGACCCCCCAAGCACACACACACACACACACACGTTCACATGCATGCACTCACACAGAGACCCATGCCATACACAGACTCTCTCACACAGACACACACACACACATACACACACACACACACACACACACACATAGACATATGCCACATACAGACACACACACACAAGGGATCCACATTCCCCAACCATGATAGTCGGCCTGGATCCAGTATTAGGGTGGTGTTTGTGTGTGTGGGGTGGGAATAGTTTGGACCGGGGACACAGAAGGCTTTGTCCTCTGCCAGCACCAAGCTGTGTGGACGGTCGCGCGACAGCTTTCCTCTCCAGGGAACAACAACGACAGAAACAATCCGGCGACAGCCTCGGGGGAGCACAGCACAGGAAGCAGCATCAGGAAGGAGCAGACACATGCAGCATCGGGGGCCGTGCCGCACCACGCCACGCCCGCCCACACCAGTCTCCGCTCTCCCGCCATGATCTCACACGCCGACCATCTGAGCTCCGAGAGAGAGACTGACATATGAGAACTCTGCGAGGCCTCCACTGCTTTTATTCTCATAGCCCCCGGGCCTCCTTTGCCTCCTTCTCCTCCTCTGTCATACAGTGAAAGTGTAATATCTTTCTACCCCCCCTGGGTGTCATGTGAAAAGAGATACAGAGCATCAGAGGGGACGTTTTGCTCATGTGTCCACAGGCCTGGGCTGTGTCTCAGCAGGAGGAAATTGCAGAGTTTGCTGTAATTTCCCTCGAGGAGTGAAGCGTGCTTCTACATCTTGCTTACCGACTGAGGCCACGGTTCAGTAGTGCATACTGCCACCGTGTGGCTGAAAGTGTCAACTCACTATTTTGGTAAAGGTTATTGCAATTTGAGATCAATGGGCAATCAAATTACCTTGCACCCTTTCATGTTCCTGAAGCACTTTGTTGATTGGCCGGCATTATTTATGGTTTAGTTATTCTATGCCATTATGTTCCATTCTCACTGGGATTATAATCAGTATGAAATTGGGTCTGGATGAACCAACTAGTGATGAACCTTGCGTTTTCATAAACATGTTTTTTTAACATTACTGGGGAGTTTAGAGTCTATCATTTTCAAGAACATGTTTTAAAATGTTTTTTTTTTTTTTTGCAGTTACATTATGCCTGTGGCACTCTATTAGTGACTATTTATCATGCCTGCTTGCTTGTCTGTTTTTCACCTGTTACCTTTGAAAGATATTCTCTCAGTTGTGGATCAGTACAAGTCATTAAGACTCCATGTCTTTCTAATCATATTCAAGTTCCAGGTTAGTTGAGAGATTTTCTTTATTTGTTTATTATATCCCAACTCACTAGGGTGACCACCAGCATGACACTGAAAATGAGACCACTTGTGCCCAAAAGTTAGGACAAAGGTCCAAGAGTGAGGACACACGCGGAATCGGGGTAACATTAGTAGGCCTAGGGAATAACATTACTGAAACTTTCCAAATTACCATAACATTAGTATTAGTATAGGGGGTAGCCGTGGCCTACTGGTTAGCGCTTCGCACTTGTAAGAACTTTACCGAGGCTTGCCGGTTCCAACCCCGACCAGTAGGAACGGCTGAAGTGCCCTTGAGCAAGGCACCTAACCCCTCTCTGCTCCCCGAGTGCCGTTGTTGCAGGCAGCTCACTGCGCCGGGATTAGTGTGTGCTTCACCTCACTGTGTGTTTCACTAATTCACAGATTGGGATAAATGAAGAGACCAAATTTCCCTCACGGGATCAAAAGAGTATATATACTTATACTTACCATAGAAGGCAACTATTTATCATAACATAACATTTGTTTTTTTGGTGCTTTTTCACATTGGTCAACAATTTCCATTTCCAACACCCCATACAAGGCAATTATTTATTAAAATAACATAGTAACATTAGTTTTTTACATTTTTCACATTAGTCAACAAACCCACCTTTATGACCCAGTAACTTTTTAGTCACTTAATAACTTACTATGGTTTTATTAGTAGTTAGTTAGTTAGTAGTCAGTATAGTTACTGCTGTTGGAGCAAAAAACGATGCCACAGAGGACTGCCCGGCAGATCTGGCTTTCTCCTTGTGCCTGTCTGCGAGAGTGCGCCTTTATAAGGCACTCTTACCCCTGTAGTCCAGTGGACAGAAAGGTGAACCCGAAAATGTTGAGTACACCAAAGTTTTATGATGGAAATATATAGTATGGGTTCCCAGCATGCAGAAACTGCCGGATGCTAATTTGCATATGTTGGGCAATTTGTGTAATTGAGCTAATTAGCATAAATTAGCATAATCACCTATATTGATCATATTATAAGAGCTGCTTGGCCAAAATGGACCATGTTAGTATGTTTTTAGGGGTTACTGGAGATGCTGAGTCCATATCTGACAAGATTCAAAATCACTATTTAAACTTGGTTTGGTCACGTTTTTACTCTCATTAAGCTGATTTTGGGGGCGATTTAGACAGATTTTTGGAGGATAAAAATGTTCAGTGTTGAGGAATAATAAAGTTATTTCTGAATTCCACAATCATTTTGGAAATAGCTATTCACTGGCCCTCTGCTGTGACTCACAATTGAGTAACAAAGGGAAGAACTAGCCTCTCCTACTCCTCACTGTCCTCATCCGTTGTCCTGTCGCCATCTTCTCCAGACTCTTCATCACTGTCCTGTGCTGTTTCTGCAAAGGCAGTGATGTTACATGTGGCAATATATTTACACAGCAAAAACAGCAGTTTTTGCTGTGTAAATATATTGCCACATGTAACATCACTGCCTTTGCAGAAACAATAATTAGTACAGGCCAGGCCTGCAGCTGCACAGCTGCACTTTCCAGATACATGTATACACAGTTTTAACCCAGCTTTGCAGTTACAGCTGATAACATCTAACAAATCAGGAGGAGCAACAGGACAGGACAGAATCAAGGGTGGGCAAGTTCCTCTCCTTTCTTCATACCTGTCTTCTAACTCCCTCCAAACGCGGTTATATCCACAGCCGGAGGATCAGGACGGTCTGCTGCTTTCCAAAGCAGCACCTGTAGATGGGCACGTTTTCCATGGAGGAGCAAGACCTCACCACTAGGGATGAATTACTGCACGGGCCTACCGGGCCAGGCCCGGGGGCCCAAGGGGTCAGGGGACCCTGAAGCCCAAGCCTTTGCATGAAATCATTGCCTCAATATCAACACATCAGGATGTAGGCTATGAATTTGATTGAATTTAGAATTGGCCATCCCCAAAATGCACCAGAATACAGGAAATCACATCAAACAAATTAAAACGTTTCTGAGGAAGGACTCCCAAACCCCCCTTCCACATACGCCACAATTAATGGGGGGCTCTTAATACATCTGGGCCCAGGGGCCCGAAAGTTCATAATCCGTCCATGCTCACCGCTAGGTGGAGGCCAAGCAAAAGGATCCGAAGAGAACCCTCGTAAGGGGTAGTGAAAAGCTTACAGAGGCCTTCAGACCTTGAGCCCCTGCCCCCGCCGGACAGCTTTAGGCTGGAGTTAGCGGTGGCCCTGGCTGCGGAGCAGAGCAGAGGTGGATCGGCAAGGAGGTGGTGCCTTGAGGACGGACGGTTGGCGGAGCCTGTTCGAGTCGGCCTGTTCGCCGGTGCTCTTTAGGGGGAAAAAAAGTTTGTTGTGTGGCACGAGCCAGAGAGAAGGTCTAGGCCTTGGCGCGATCGTGGTGGTGTGGAGCGGCCGGAACAGCGCAGGACAGCTCTGGGACAAGGCAGCAGAGGAGGGACGCCAACGTCGGTAGCTGTAGCCTGATTGCGCAGCGTGGTCCGGCTGCGATGGAACTGGAGTCTGCTGCCCTGACTGGCCAGTTACGGTGCTCAGCACCGGGGAGTCTGTGGCAGTGGAGGCTAGGCCCCGCCAGGTGTTGGAGGAACGTTGCGGTGGTGCACACTGCAAAAGTGCGACCTGAGGGCGTTTTCTGAAGGGATCTGGGGACGAGAGGTGACAGACCAGGTGACTGCTAGCACGCCCCACATTGGGTTCCCCAGGGTGAGTAGGGCTCTTGCGGTGTGCGCACCCCACCTGCTGTATGGCAGTGCCAGAGACTAATTGCTGGACTGAATGTGGGAACGCCCGTGCCGAGGATGGCAATGGCTTGCTGGGGGAGCTGTGCAACGCCAGCAGGCTGGACTGTGCTTGAGATTCCCACGATGTTTCGCGCTGGGGATTCTGGGAGAACTGAATGATCAATACCAATGTTTCCCAAAAGGCTTGTCCCAAGGAGAACAGTATTACCTTAAAGGAGAATTCCGGTGTGATATTGACCTAAAGTGTATTGAAACATGATACCGAGTGTGAACGTATGTCTCATAGCCCATCTCGGCTTGTCCCCTGCACTCGAAAATCTGGCGCTAGTTAGCCAATGCTACCAACAGCTTTTTCAATAGTGGTGCTTCGGCATCGGGCTAGCCATGCAAATAAATCACTGTTTTACACACATTTACGAGGCTCAATGTATCTCCACACTTCATTGGTAGACTTCCGAGGGCCCTGACATTTAAAAACGAGACATTGAGAACTTTGAAAAGCACTGGTAGTTTACTTACAAGACGATTTATACAGACAGTATCTTCGAAGTTTAGCGTTTGCAGCCATCTTGAATTTAGTCCGCGATAAGTCGAAAGCAACGTAAGAATGAACAGGTATGATAAAGAGGATCAGATTCCAAAAATAATTCAGTGGAAATGCATGGATTCCAGTTTCTTCCAGTAGCAGCTATGAGACATCGCTCACGTTCGGTATCATGTTTCAATACACTTTAGGTCAATATCACACCGGAATTCTCATTTAAACACACATGAGGAAAGTGAACAGTCCAATCAGTAGACTAGGATAAGCTAGCCAACTATGCTACTTTGTTTACAATATTTCCAGGCTTCAACCAGACAGCTGATTGTGGAAATAGAAATAGTAGGCCTAAGCTATAGGCTAATCTGCATAAAGTGTGCTGTCATAAATATCAGACATTCAGTATTCTCTCTTTTTATATCAGGATATAAAATAATACAGATATTTTACATTGTAATCCTCTGGTATTCTAAGGTAGGCTATTTAAATGTCTAGCCCTCCAAAAAGAAAAATCGAGGTTAGTATCAAACCGTGGGTCAACAAATCGTGATACGAATCGAATTGTTAGGTTGGTGTATTGTTACAGCCCTACTGTATATCGCTACAGCCCTATCCTCCAAAAATCTGTCTAAATTGTACCAAAAAACTCAGCTTAAAGGGGTGGTTCAGGATTTTGGACATGGGACCTCATTTCCAAGTAAGCAAGTGTGATATTTATCAGTGGAGACCGTTTTTCAACCGCGTTTCATCCAGTCCTTCTAATTGCAGAGTTTAGCAGGTGCTAGGCTAAAGCATAAGTCAGCGGTATGTGCTAGCCTGCCACTAAAGACAGTCTTACCCACTCCAAAAGTACACCCGAGGCAAATAAATTATAACGCCAGACTATCGATGTAAATGTCTGTATTGACATTTCTGACAATGACATAATGACATTTCTTGACATTATTGTTATTTCTAACGTTATTCTATCCTTGCATTTTAACGATCGCATTACATTTTGAGGGACTAGTTTCTTTAGCTTGGCAGAATTATACTTGCTCGGTTAGTAGTACTGCGCCCGAAAAGTAAACAGTAAAGCGACTCAATGGGGATACCTAGTAGTAGCCTTGGTAATATCAGTCCGCCCGCTGAGTTGCAAAATGACTACTAACAACTTTAGGGACCAAAGTATAACTATTGCAACGCGACACAGGGAGTAGTTGTATTTCTTACACTATTCTATCAACACAGACATTTACATCGATTGTCTGGAATTTGCCTCAGGTGTACTTTGGAGTGGGTAAGTCTTGGGACTGGGGACTGTCTTTAGTGGCAGGCTAGCACATGCCGTTGGGAGCCTTAGCCTAGCACCTGCGAACTCTGCAATTAGAAGGACTGGATGAAACGTGCTGAAAACGGGTCTCCCACTGATAAATATCACACTTGCTTACTTGGAAATAAGGTCTTATGTCCAAAATCCTGAACCTCCCCTTTAATGAGAGTAAAATGTGACCAAACCAAGTTTAAATAGTGATTTTGAATCTTAAAAAAAAAAAAGTCAGATATGGACTCAGCATCTTCAGTAACCCCTAAAAATATACTAACATTGTCCATCTTGGCCAAGCAGCTCTTATAATATGATCAATATAGGCTATTATGCTAATTATGCTAATTAGCTCAATTACACAAATTGCCCAACATATGCAAATTAGCATCCGGCAGTTTCTGCATGCTGGGAACCCATACTATATATTTCCATCATAAAGCTTTGGTGTACTCAACATTTCCGGGTCCACAATGGGGCTCTATGGGCTGTCCACCGGACTACTGGAGCTGACATCAATGTCCGTTTGGCACAGTTTACATAATGCATGGTATGCATCTGTCCTGATTTGGTAGCAATATGGTGTTCAGGATACCATGCAGAGTTGAAAGATGTCTTTCGTTTTGGCATATGCAATTTCTACATTCAACTAGTGCAGCAACGGTATTCATTCATTCAATCACGAGGGTAGTTGGCGCATCGACTTCGCGAAAAGGAAATCGGTGGAGTTTTGTGATGTTCCATGCTCCTGGTGGCGGAGGGGCAGAAATGATGACATTTAACAGCGGTGAGTACAGAGGCCTTGAAATGAGGGGTAGATGTGCTCATGAAATGCGGACAGATGGCACTCATGCCAAAAATCCGGACAAATGTCCAAAAAGGAGGACACACTCTCTCTGTACGGACAGAGAGCTCAAAAACCGACTGTCCAGACGAAATCCGGACGGGTGGTCACCCTACAATTCACTATGTCCTGTATCAAGTAACCTGAATGGATTACCCTCATAGAACTTAGAACCCTTAGCTCCACCTGTCCCTGTAAGAATACAGTAGTATTATATACTAATACCCACCTGATGTTATACATGATGTTACGGCCGGCTCATTAGCCGCAACATAGTATGGAGACGGACATCAGAGTTTATCAAAATAATAGTATTTATTTCAACAAATAAATATACATTCTAAAATCTAGGGGTTCCGTATAAAAGACCCACACACCCAAGAGCACCGCTCGCTCCCGGTGTGGTGAAAAATATGCCAACCCCTGAAGGTCAACTCAGGAGCTTCTTATCCACACCTTCAGGTGTACACAATTATGCTGATTTTGCCCATGCACCACCCAAAGGCGGCTGCACTGTCACTGCAGGGCCAGTGGGTGTGCAGAGGGGCGTACCAATGATTAAGATGACATCCATGTCCATGGTTTGCCATGACAAAAGAAGCCATTTTCATCAAGAATGCACTTATGTTCGGCTATTGCTTACTGGAAATAATAATAGCCTAATAAAAAAAAACACAGAACGAAATCCTTTTTTTGTATGTCTTCTCTCCATGAGACACAGTGACAAAAGAACATGGTTGATATGATCCTTCCAAGGGAGTCTGGCCTATGGGCCCTTGGGATGTTCCATCTGTCAAGCTGGGTCCTTGGTCTCTTATTCTTAGTTGGAGAGGGCTCAGTAGGCCTATGACTTTTTAAAGCCTGTTCCTTCTAGCCTGGGTGTTCCCATGCTGCCTTGCGCGCGATTTGATTCACGCTGCTAAGGCAGCCTGGAGACCATGGAGCAAATTTTCGCCTGAGATAGGGAACCAATCACAGAACAGGGGAAAAAGCAAGGCGATGATGAGCTATGCACAGACGCATTTGATACACATCCGTGGCACCCAATAAACGGATCTGGGCATTTTTTTCAAATACGAGAAAATGAACGTTTGGTTCCCAGACCACGTCTCATTGAGAAGTGGTGGCGCTAGCCAGGCTATAATCCTTCCGTCACTTACCTTTTTGATCTCTGTTATAAAACGCCAGACTCTACAATGGAATGCATACTTTACCCCTAAGAGGTCATCCGACTTGTGAACAACAATACTCACCACAACACAATGGGTGTAGTTCTCCAATGACGTTCACTTAGGAACGAAAGTGTCATGACATTTGACATCATTCATGTCTAATCTGCCCTTGCGCTAGATCTGCTGTCACAAGTTATTCTCCCTGAATCAGACAGCTTTCAGTGCCCAGATATCTAAAGATTTTATACTTTGTAATTGCAATCTGGACCTTACACATGTGTACAAACAATAAAGTCAAAGGTGTCAAACCTGACAGTAGGCCTACAGTACAGTATACTATTGTGTAACCCATTGGCTGTGGAAATTCTTTTTTCTGGCTTTTCGTGACTTCTCAAAGCCATAGCGAGTCAAATTTATTTGGCTAAAAACATATCGCTGCAGTAGGATTATTAAATTCATATTTCAAATACTAAACACTTCTGATGCAGTTCCACAGAATTTTATAAGAATAAAATGAATATGCAAATTCTCAACTGATTTATTTTGCCCAGTATTTATGATACATGTATTTGAAATACATATTTCAAATACAAAATAGTATTTTGACATTTTTATTGTATTGGCTTGAAGAAAACGGCTTCGCATTTTGTATCAAAAATACTTTATAGGTGTGTATTTTTGTAGTTTAAAATACCGTCAGATATATTTTGTACAACCAATAGTTTTGGTGATAAATATAAGTCATGAATCATAAAAATAAATCATGAATCAGAATCAGTGATCAGAATATTGAGATTCAGGAAGATGAAGATGAGTAGCATGTAGGTTGATCTCACACACAATACACTTCCTCTCACACCAACCTTCCTCTCACACCCCCAAGTGTCTTGAGAACTTTAATCATCCAATCGTAACACATGTGGCTATTGGCATGTGGCACATGTGGCAGGAGCGCTGCTAGATAATTTGGGCCCTATGATAGACAATAATTCTGCCCCGATAATATATAGTATTATTAGGGGGGCTCTTTGGGGGTGCTAGGCCCTTAGAATAATCCTAACACACCCCTGTATAAACCTACAAACAGTCAACAGATCAACCATGCTGACCTGCCTGTTACACTCATAGCCTAAATACTGAATCAGAGATGTACTGAAAAAGTCACAACCGACCTTGTCAAGTAGTACAAACTCACCACTGAACCTATATACCGACATATAATACGGAAAATGAAGTCTCTGACATTGTCAGTGCATGCCCAGAATGCTTGAAATTGCACTGTGTAACACTGTTGATCAGGAAGGATCATGACCCCTTTTAGTTGGTTTTTAACTAACTGGGTAACCGTGTACACACTTGTGTTATATTGTTGGCAAGGGGCATACATATGGATTTTTCATTGTGTTGCTTTAGGTGATAGATGAGGCAACTTTTTGAGCAATTTGTTGCAATGCAGGGCATCACCGGTTCCATGTGTTCCGATTGGATGATTAAAGTTCTCAAGAAAAAGCTGATTGTTTCGTGGTAAAGTTCTCAAGAAACTTGATGTTTGTGTGAGAGAGGGAGTGTATTATGTGTGTAGCCGCAACCTGCACATTATTCATCTTGCACTGGATCATCTGGTATGGGGAAATTACCAAGTCAGCACCAATCAAGGCTACATTCATTGTTTTGCACTATGATGTCATCATCACATCACCAAAAGTATTGGTATTACCCAAACATATTTGGCAGTATTTATACATGACAAAAATACACCTGGCTTTTCTTCAACCCAGTAAAATACAAATTACAAAATGTTATTTTGCATTTGAAATACAAAATGTATGGTAAATACTGCCCATCCCTCAGTATTTCATATATTATTTTAAAATGTTGTTATATTTTTGACCAACCCTGTCTATTAGTCTATACCCTTCAGCCTGCTGATATACATAGGCACCAAAATGCCTTCTTGGGGACCAAAAACCATCTGATGAAGTATGAAGCACTGAAATAGACTAATACATTCTTATAACGTGCAGGAGTGGGGGCCTCAAATCGTGTGAGGTAATGCAGGTAGTGAATTCTAAAAAACACTGCAACATTCCCATTGACAGCAAGACCTGTCATGGAAGCTTCCTGAAATGATGGCACATGCATCGTTACCATATGTGTTTCGTTTCTTCATGATTCTTCTTCCCATCTTGGGCAGCAGAGACTCGAGCAGCCAATGGCAGCCGAGATCGAGTGGGAGCCATCCTGTTTCCCGGTGAATCCTCCCTCACCAGCTCCCGTCAGTGAGCTAAACTGTAAATATAGCTCAGTGGTGGCCTACGGGCACTGGGCCAGTGACGCAACAGTTTCTCCAAGTAACGGAGTACAAATACCAGCAACTGTACCGAGCAGGGCACTTGAAGTTAGTCTACAGTTGGGCACACGGGGTTTAAACTTTTCATTCCGACCTATTCTGACGACATTGTGGCTCTAAATTAGACCATTTGTTTTAGGTTCTTGAAAGCCTGGAGTCGCTTATTTTTTCAGTTTCAGTTATTGTTTGAGAAACCGAGGAGGACATGCCAGCTCATCACACACTCCTGGTAAGTCACTGCTTGCATCTGTGCGAGGCCTAGACGTTCTTTAGCACTTTGCACGTAATTCGCACCCCCGAATCCTCGTCTCCCCCCACGGGGTATGTCGGTTATGTCTGGCACTCCAGTACCATTTCCAGTTATGCTGCGTTCATTCCCCTCGGCCTGGGACTTGAGAAGTGTGTGTGTGTGTGTGTGTGGGGGTAGGCCTCGCATTCCTCCTGTGGCTTATTTTCCTGAAGCGGGCCCTGATGGCTTTCCAAGACATTCCGGATGTGAATATTGGCAGAGGCTAAACACACATTAGATAGTAGGGGAGCAGAGAGTACTGGCCACAGTACTGTTGCACCTTCGGCTCTAGCACTGATCAGCTGACAGCTGTGTTCTGTTGTAGAGCACTGGGAAATCAAGTGCAATGAACTGATGACAAATCCGGAGGTCAAAAGTTTGTCGGAGGATACGGTGGCCCAAGGGATATTGGTCATTGAGGGCTCTGTCCAGACATGTCTTGTCAGGGTAACTTCAACAGACTAAACTTTGTCTAAATAAAGAAGGACTTTCCTGGCATGTAATATTTCAGATTTAGACCTATCTTTTTTGATTACAAGAGAGTAAGCTACAGAAAAAGTAAATGCACAGTGAAGCATACCAACATCAATTAGGCCTATGAAAAATGACGTTCTGTCTGGGATTGCTGTCTGTTGAGTCTGTTAGGCTACATACCAGTAGGCAGGGCTACAGTTTAACGGTGAACCCTGCACGCAGTCACGGCATCACCGAGCATCTCGGAAATACAATACCCGGAGGGCCATATAGGGCACGTCTACCTACGTAATCGAATAATAAGGGGGTGTTATGGGAATTGCATATATTACTCACTTCGGGCATGACTGAAACTAGACCCAGGTGCTCAATAGAAATAACTGTATTGATCGTGACTTTGTTTCAGTCTCAGCGCCATTTACCGGGCACAGGACGTCCTGCACTTTACAGAATGACAGAGGGGGAAATTGCTGTTCTCCACTTGGGGCCAGAGAAATTTGAGCCCAGCCATCCTGACCATACAGCTTTAAAAAGACTCTACTGTAAGAGCGGAGGACACCATCTCCGATTACAGCCGGATGGAACTGTCGACGGCAGTCGAAACGAAAACGACTTGAATAGTAAGAATTTCAATGTTTTCACCAGTGAGCTCAAGCATAGCATAACAATAGGCTATATGTTGCATGTGTATAATATAATATAATATAATATAATATAATATAATATAACATATGATATAATATAATACAATACAATACAATATAATATAGCCTAATATAATATAGAGAATTGTATTTTATTATATGCAATACAAGTAAGATCATTTGGTAGAACTTACTTGTAGCCTTGACTTGTACATCAGACCTGTAAACATTTTCCCTGTCTCACCCCTTATTACTCAGGCTACATCCTCATCTTTTTAATCATCTTTTCCCGCAGCTGTTTTGAGAGTGCAGGCTGTCAGTCTGGGAGTGGTGGTCATCAAAGGCAATGAGACTGGACATTATCTGGCAATGGATAAGAATGGACGGCTATACGGATCGGTATGTGTTGTGAAATTAAGTAACACTTCTAGAACTTTGAGTTAAATTTGTCTCGCATTCACTGGGGAGATTTGTTTTAAAAAAGTAGACTAATATGAATAAAATACCCTAAGGAAATACACTGGAGTACTTGCAAGTGTATGTTGATCACTATGGTCTTACCAGCATACCTGAAAAGAACACAATGTCAGGTTTGGGGTTTCCACAAGCATTTTGTGAGGTGTCTTGACTTGTTGATACCCAGTAGGCAATCTGATTCATTATAGATTGACTATCATTGGAAAGTTCCAAATAATCTTATCTGAGTTTCCCAATCTTGTGCAGCTTTTGCTTAATGACGAGTGCTACTTCCTGGAGCATATGGAGGAAAACCACTACAATACATACAGGTCTAACAAATACAGAGATGGGCAGTGGTATGTGGGACTGAAGAAGGATGGACGTACTAAAATGGGACCCCAAACCAGCATTGGCCAAAAGAGTGTCATGTTCCTGCCTCGACCAGTAGGGGGCAGTTCAGTGCTGTGATTCTGAAGGCAGGCTGTGAAAAGGCTTCACCAAGATCCCTACAGTGATGGCCTACGTGATCAAGTTCACACTCATACATTGTAAATACTTTGTACAACATTGTCACTACACTGCTATCTACAATGCATTAAACTGTCCATTGCCTTACAGTATTTCCAGTAGGCCCATATGCCAAGTCACATAACTGACATTTGTTTTAAAGGTGTTCAGTGTAGGCTGCCTTCTGCCATTAATATTGGTAACCTGTGCATAGCCATGCTGCATATTAACATATTAGCATATCAGCATCTTATTTATTTTTATAAAAATATATGTTATTTATAATGTTATTTATATATTTTTGTTTTTTAGCATTAGATCATTAGCATAATTTATAAGAACAAACATAATTTTTAAATTGTGTCAGCTATTTATTAAACCAGGATCAAGTTTATATTTAAGGGAAATCAGATGGTATTTTGACCAAACAATCGAAAAGGTGGCATTAACCTTTTTCTTGTGTAATACATATTGTATTCAAATGTAACTTTCAATAAAATCAATTATTCATTTGTATTTTGCATTTTATACATTTAGCCACTCCTGAATTGATCAGGTTGAAAAAACACTGAAGTATTTATATGTATGTATTTATGTATATTAAACTGGTGACGAAACCTGCTAACAATAAACATACATCCTCGTTGCCCAGTTTAAAACCCTTAGTAGACCACAGGAAAACCTCTGAAATGAAGTAGTATTGTTCTTGTGCAACTGAAATATTATATTCAGCAATGTTGAACTTTATTTTTCTGTGCTATTGATGCATCTTGGCCCTACAAAATCAGGGTTAGTAAGTAAAAATGAAAGCTAATGACTGCATGTAGATTTTCACTTTATTAGCACCAGATAATTGACCTTAGATTATACATTATAAACTTGCGGAATCTATCTCAAAGCATTTTCATGCTTAAGAACAAAGATTACGTATTTCACCTTTGAGGCCCAATTGAGGTTCACTGTGCTAATTTAGACTCCGTAGTGCTGCAACTGATAAGGCATGTCTAATTTGGAATATTAGATTAGATTCAAATGTATTGTCATTGTACAGGGTACAAGTACAAAGACAACAAAATGCAGTTTGCGTCTAACCAGAAGTGCAAAAACACAGAAAAGTGCAATGTGATATACAAAGTATAGACAGGACAAGAAATATAGTGCAGTGTAAACAGTAGTATCCAGTTGGTTTACAGAAGGTGTGCGCCTTACGCAAGCATCACTTGCCCTGGATGGCCAGTACCCATTGTACAGGGTACAAGTACAAAGACAACAAAATGCAGTTTGCGTCTAACCAGAAGTGCAAAAACACAGAAAAGTGCAATGTGATATACAAAGTATAGACAGGTGGTGCATAGACAGGACAAGAAATATAGTGCAGTGTAAACAGTAGTATACAGTTGGTTTACAGAAGGTGTGCGCCTTACGCAAGCATCACTTGCCCTGGATGGCCTCGATGGAGGGGAGTGAGGAACTGGTGATGGGTTGGGCAGTTTTCACCATCCTCTGCAGTGCTTTTCAGTTGTAGGCAGAGCAGTTGCCATACCAAACTGTGACACCGTTGGTGAGGATGCTCTCGATGGTGCAGCGGTAGAAGTTCACCAGGATCTGAGGAGACAGGTCGACCTTCATTAGTCTCCTCAGAAAGAAAATATGCTGGTGAGCCTTCTTGATCAGGGTAGATGTGTTGAGGGTCCAAGAGAATGTGGACACCCAGAAACTTGAAGCTGATGACACGCTCCACCTCAGTCCCGTTGATGAGAATGGGGGTGTGTGTGCTAGCTTTAGACTTCCTGAAGTCCACAATGAGCTCTTTGGTCTTCTTGGTGTTGAGAGCCAGGTTGTTATCAGTGCACCACGATGTAAGGTGCTGGACCTCCTCCCTGTAGGCCGTCTCATCGTTGTTGCTGATGAGATCTATCACTGTAGTGTCGCCTGCAAATTTGACAATGGTGTTCAGTTAGAGCCATGTACAGGTGTGCAGTCGTAGGTGAAGAGGGAGTAAAGGAGAGGGCTCAGCACACATCCCTGTGGTACACTGGTGTTCAAGGTGATGGTTGAGGAGGTGTAATTATCTAACCTAAAAGACTGAGGTCTGTTGGTTTAGGAAGTCCAGAATCCAGTTACAGAGGGAGGTATTGATGCCCAGTTAACTCAGTTTGGTGATCAGTTTGGAGGGGATGATGGTGTTGAATGCTGAATTATTAACAGCATTCTCACATAGGTGTTGCTATTGTCAAGGTGGGACAGCCTATAGCCTACAGCCTATGTGAAATGCCGTAGAGATGGCGTGCTCCTGTTCTGACGGTAGGCGAATTGGAAGGGGTCCAGTGAGGGTGGTAAGCAGGTCTTGAGATGGGCCAGGACCAGCCTCAATTAATAATGTTATACGCAACTTCATTGTTATAACTTACCATATGATTTTCAATTAACTTGAAATTTGAAGGCAACCAGGTTACTCACTTTTTAAAGTTAAAAACATTTCTTATTTATTTTTTTTAAAGTGAGGTACCCCGAGCTCCACAAGGTGGCAGAAGTGTTGCTGAACACAGAATTGTTCTAAGCCCAGGTTCATTCATAACTTCATTGCTCTCATTGATTGAGGTAACAATTTAATTCATGATCTCTGCATAGCCTACTACACATTGAAATGTGGCTTGATATCACAGTTTTTAGATTAAGGTGAAAAGTCTGTTCTATCTGTGCTTTGATGGTATCTGAGATGTCTACGCACTTAGAATGATCTCACTGGCAAATCAAATTATAAGAGATGACTTGTACATGGAGACAGGCAGAGGTATTTTTAGATCAATCAGAGGTAATCAGTCAGTGACTGCTAGTGGACTGCTATCGATCCCAGCGCACATGTGAGCGAGGCCATGTGAGCCTTGACTAGATGTGTGCATGTTATGAGACAGGCAAAGCTTGCAGTGAATGTGTTAATATGTAATAGTTTAGGCAGAATGCATGTGCAAAAGTGATACCACCCACCCACACACACACACACGCGCACGCACACACACACACACACACACACACACATTCATAATTACAAATGCAGGCAAACACCTGCAGATGAAATTCAAAATGCTGAGCTGAATACCACACCATCGTTCCCATTTTTCTTCCCCTCGCTCTCAATCCTTTCAAACAATGTCAAATACTCCGTTTAGCTTTGAATTTGGCTTTAGCTACCGTTTAGCTTTGAATTTGATTAAATGATTTAAGTTGGAAAAACTGGAGAACCTACATGAATGAGAAAAGAGGGGAACTGTTATGTATATGCCATCTACTTAGCCTGGCGAGCCAGACCCACATTAAAATGTAGGGTCTGGGCACTCACCGTTCACAGTGCTCAGTCCAAGGGGCGGGATAATCAGTTGTCTTTCAAATTCCCTCTGCAGGCAATAGGACGCAATAGGATATTTGTTTTCAAGTAGCAGGGAATTCAAGCCAAACCGTTGCAACTCTGCCATCAATCATTATGTTAAGCCCACCAAACGACTCTATACACGATTTCAATGCCTAATTAAGTTTCGGCTTTCTGGAGCTCACAAGCCAGCGGAGAGTTGCTAGACTAGCCCTGTAATTTGCTGCCGCTAGGGGCGCGTCTAGATTTCTAGGCTACCATCTACTAGGTGGGTGACTAAAAAAAAAAACAGACGATTTCTTTTCACAGAAAAGCACCCCAAAAATAGCAGCATGAATAACAACATGTGCGTAGAAAGGGAAATGACTGGAGTGATCATGATAAACATCACGTTAGTGAAGTCCAGCTAATGTGTGTAGTGCTCACCGGTGTCCTGCAGTGGTGATGCGACGTGATGTGAGCAGGAAGAGGGGCCAGCATGGACGTAAATCTTACACTTCCGGTGCTGGGGGAACGGAGCGGAGCAGGTGGTCTCCGTCCATCCTGGCGTTCCTGTGCGAGTGCGTGAGAAACCCCGTCTGTCTGCGGAACCCCAGATGGATGTGTTTTAACTGGGGGATTCTCATGTCGGCCACAACATCACATATCCTGCTTAGTCACACAGATGACTAGGGAAGTGGGCTGCAATGAAAGCAGGGTCACTCACCCCGTGTACTTACATCTGCACGCATGCATGCACGTACGCACGCACGCACGCACACGCACGCACACATACACACATGCATGCACGCACGCACACACACCATTTGTCCACACACACAATTCAAAGTATGTGCCTCAACTAACTTCATAGATGTCCATCATAGAGTCCAAAGAGAGAGATGAAATCATTCTTTCTTTCTCCCTTTGTTCTTGGTTGAAGCATTTGGTTTGGGTCCTGTGGTAGGATTTGGCTCATTCTGTTCCATGGCAATCCCTAATTATCCTTCTGTTTTTAAATTGGTTTTCAACAGGATGCCATGTGTGTGGTCATGTTATTTTTGAGATATACATACCAAAGACATTCTATTTGTGGGTGATATTTGGTTCAGAGAGAATCAGGGTGACTGGCACAGTTTTAGACATCAGACCCACAGGGGACGAGACTCCATTATGATGGCCAGCCCTTAGCAACAGCAATGCAGACAAAAATGAGCTACATTTAAATCAGGCCTTCCACTTTCAGATCAATTTGAAGAGCACTAATTTTGTCTCCAAAATGGGTCACCCCCTGCTCCGTCCATTACTGGCAGTTTGTGTGCATCCTTAACCTCAGCGGGAGGGGGGGTGGTTGTGATGTCGAATGGGGGGGGTGGTTGTGGTTATTCTCATCTGACCTCATTTCCTAATGTCTTATTTTAGAAATGTGAGTTAGCCTGTAGGTGTGTAGCCCCCGCCTCCACCCACACACACTCATACTTCCACCCGAAGCCCATTCTTCTCACAGCAACACCTACTACATCCTACAGTCATGACACGAAATGGCCACCGGCTCATTCAGCTTTTGGCGATTATTTCGTGCACCTTCCTGCTATTCTCTAAGTAAGCGCGCCCCTCCTGACAGATAATAGACTCCCGGGCTCACAACAAACAAAACACCCTGAGCTCAGACCTATTTCTGGAAAATTCTCCACATTCCAAGACATCCCAGTTCTCTTTCACCACATCAATAAGGGCAGGAAGCCAGAGCTCCCTCCCTCCCACCTTCCCTCCCTCTCTCTCTCTCTCTCTCTCTCTCTCTCTATCCCTCTCCATCATTCTGTTTTAGGGATACATCCTCTGTCATGAAAGAGCAGACATGTTCCTGTAATTATGCCGTCACTCATGCAACATCCAAACACCCAGGTCTTTTTAGGTGTCCTATTGTTTGAGGACACTAGGAGGGTGGGTGTGTCTGTGTGTGTGTGTGTGTGTGTGTGTGTGTGTGTGTGTGTGTGTGTGTACAAGCTTCCTGTTAGCTCAGCCCTCGAGTGCTCAGTTACACTCCTTCCTATGACACAGCAGCCTGAGCTTGGAACATGGAAATGGACACATGCACTCACACACATGCACACGACACACCCACACACACACCCACATACCCATCAATAGGCACACACTCACACTCACACACACGTAAGAGGACACCATATATGTATGTAAAACACTGAGATTTGTTGCTGTGCTTTTGTCATACGTCTACTATGAGTGTCACACAAGTAGTATGGTACTTTAATGCCCCTGATATGCAGTACAGTACTATACAGCACAATTATTGGTACCTCTGCTTGTAATACCTTCTTAAGCCTCCCTTTTCTATAAACAGCTTGTAATATTCTCATATGACACCCCATAAAGTTGGGGAATACAAAGCAAGGGGTTTAAGACCATTCGTCTTTACCAAATCCTCCCAGATCGTCCAGATTCCTACGTCCACACTTGTGCATTCTCCTCTTTGACTCACCCCACTGTTTTTCTATGGAGTTTAGATCAGGGGACTGAGATGGCAATGGCCAAACCTTGATTTTGTGTTCAGTAAATAATTTTGTTTTGATCTGGACGTTTGTTTTGGTTCATCAACCTGATGAATGATCCAATCATGACCCATTTTTAGTGTCTTGGCAGAGATTGACAGATTTCCTTTGAAAATGTTCAAGTTTTTCTTCATGATGTCCATGAAGCATAAAAACAGCCCAACAATATCCCTTCATCATAATTCTCATTAGGCATGGGGTTCTTTTCAGTACAGTCATTCTTCTATGTACACCAAACCCACCTAAAGTGTTTCTTGCCAAAGAGCGCAATTTTCATTTAATCTGACAATAGACCACACTTCCAGACAAAGTCATTGTACCATTCAGTAACTCCTGCAATTTACATTTGTAATAAAATGACTGGAAAAGCTTTTACCTGGCATGCCCTCTAAATAATCTATTAGTAGTGAGGTCACTTTTGAAGATTTTCTGGGGGACTTGGTGACTCCAAGATGATACCTTTTTCTGTAACTCTCCAACAGTGGTTCTTATAGAATGTTCTGCCTATCTTACCATCCTCCATACTGTGCATGGGGGCAAGATAACCATGGGTCTTTGTTCAAGCATGTTCACATTTTCAGTTGATTAGAACCTATACATTATTGTTTTTACTGTAAATATAGGCATTTTCAACAAATTACATAGTTTTCATAGCCGTTTTCTGACTTACAAATGTCGACACACTTTCTATTTCATACCTTAGTCATGAACTACTTCTAAAAGTTCACAGACACTCTGATTAACTTAAAGAAGTTGGAATTAGAAAGAAAAATGTGTCTGTTACATTTTGTATATTTTCTGGTCCCAATTGTGGGCAATGCGTTTTTGTTAAAAATATTTATTTCTTTATGAGATTTTCCTTTTTTCCTAAATTTGCTTTCCTTCAAGGTTGGATTTATCTTCATTTTCTTCATTGTGAGATTACAATAAATCGGCAAAATATTATTTGTTATACGTGTTTTTAGTCAACTTTACCAAAGGTGCCAATAATTCTGGAGAGTACTGTATGTCATATTGATATATAATACATAATATTCTGATATGTAATCTATCATATCATGCACTGTTTGCCCCTGGAGATACATTTTCATTGTCTATCAGTGTAAAATGTAGTCAGTCAGTGTAAGTGGTAGGGTAACACTTTATAATAACTACACACAATTCATCATTTATTAAGCCTTTGTTACTTATTAGTTAATGGTTTGTTCATCATTAGTAATTTCCTGTTCATACATAATTTATCATCAGTAAAGCAGTAAAGTTTTTTTTTCATAGTAAATAAGCCTATCCAAAAAATATGTTTGTAAGTACATGATTCATACTTAATAAGTAATGAAACAACCACTTATAAATGAAATCATTTTCTTTTTTATAAACCAGTTGCAAACTATTACAAAATGCTTTGTTCATCATTTGTAAAGCATTGTTCCTATGTTAATTCTCATAAATAAAGTATTTGTACACACAGTTATAAATGGTTTGTTCATAGTAAATAAGCCTATATCTAAAATATGTTTATGAATTATTGTTAATACTTATCACCCGGAGAGAAGAAATACTCTTTTCTGATTGGCTGGCGAGGTGGCCTTTAATTCTGAATAACAGGACTCCGTTCCATATCAATGCCAAAGATCCTTGATTACTAGCTCCGCTTGAACCCTCTCTGTCAATGCTTATGAATGGTAACTATAACAACCATAGTAGGACGACGGTTGCAGCGCTCTAGAATCTTTGGTTGCAGGCTTTGCAACAATGGAATCAACTGTAAACAAGCTAACTGGGCCAACGAAAGTTGTACAACAAGCAGTGAGCTTCTTTTTAAACGGAACCGCGTGTTTCCTTTGCTTTACAGTGGCAACCGGGTGATAAGCGGGATAACGGCCTTCGAGGTGTGTCCAGTTATACGGAATTAATGGACTCGGGAGGAGGAAACTCCCCTCCACTTGCCCTTTAATTTCATTGACATGTGTAAGTCGCTTTGGGTGAAAGTGTCTGCTAAATGAATAAATGCAAGAGTAAACTTTATAACTCATTTGTAAATGCAAGGTAACATCCTCACTTTAGATGAGCTCACAAAATATCATTAACTAACCACTTGTACCTGACTTTCTCCAACTTTTGCACATCTCCATAGAACTTTTTATTTATTATTTTTGATTTCTCCTCCATCTACCCATGTCCTTGATTGCCTAGCCTTTCTGCCCCCCCCCCCCCCCACCCCCATCCCCAACACACACACTTACATCATCACTGTCATCACTTCACATACATACAGCACACTGCTTGCTACAGTAAGACTCCTCTACATACTTGCTGCACACTGCCCCCCTACATACACAGCACATTGTCTTCAGGATCTTCTCCAACACACATCCTCTACATACTTACAGCACACTGCCCCCACCTACACACACTACACACACACACACACACAGTCACTGCTCCACTCCCCTCCGCCACACACACATCTTCACTGTCATCACTCACATACATCACACATACAGTACTCTGCTTGCAATAGTAAGTCCCTGCCCCCCCTACATACACAGCACATTATTTCATCAGGAAGCTTCTCCAACACACATCCCCAACATACTTACAGCACACTGCCCACACACACATACACACACAGTCACTGCTCCACTCCCCTCCCCCCACACACACATCTTTCACTGTCATCACTCCACATACATCATACATACAGTACTCTGCTTGCAATAGTAAGTCCCTGCCCCCCCCCCTACCATAGCACATTTTATCACAGCTTCACAACACACATCCCCAACACTTAGGCACACTCCCCAACACAGCACATTGTCTCACTGCCCTTCCCCAACACACTGCACACTGCCCACATCCACAGCACACTATCCCATCTCCCCTGTCATCCCCCAAACACACACACCAAGACCCCTGGCAGTTGGGTTAGCCCCTTGAGCGATGGATCTGCCCAAGGTTTCTTCCTTGGTAAGGGAGTTTTTCCTGCCCTGTTGCTCTTGGGTGCTCCTTGTTGGTGCCCCCCACCCAATCCCAATCCTCCCCTCTTCTACTGCACTCTTTACCCCCCCCCCCCATTAATGCACAAATAGGCTGACACCAGACATAAATTCACTGCATTTCTTACTTCCAGTAACTATGTGCATGTGACAATAAACTTCCTTGTATCCTTGTATCCTTGTATCCTTGTAACTCCTGAGTTAATCATGAATTATAGTATTAGGAAGTGGTTTATAAAATATGTATCCTCAACCTAACTAATCATTAGTGCATGTGTATGTAACCCAACTGTTAAATAATGGAAATATTACTTAATCAAAAACATATTATTGCATCATTTATTAAGTATTAACAATAATGTATAAACATATTTTAGATATAGGCTTATTTACTATGAACAAACTATTTATAACTGTGTGAATAAATGCTTTACTGATGATAAATTATGTATGAACAAGAAATTACTAATGATGAACAAACCATTAACTAATAAGTAACAAAGGCTTAATAAATGATGAATTGTGTGTAGTTATTATAAAGTGTTACCCATTTGTTTAATGTGGAGGAACTTGTTGAGGAACATGGGGGGCCCATCAGGACTGCCTATGTAGGGGCCCAGGATCTGGTGCTACGCCCCTGATAGTGGCAACCAGGTGATAAGCGGGATAACGGCCTTCGAGGTGTCCTGTTACACGGAATTAATGGACTTGGGTGGAGGCAACCGCTGTGCGTCGGGGAGTTCTTTGCCTCTCGCCCTCGTCCATTAATTCCGTATAACAGGACACCTCGGCGACCGTTATCCCTTATAGCATGCAATGTTTGATTGAACTGTTAAGGTTTGTAATTTTGAATTTTTTATCTCACGTAACTTTTCCCTCCGAAGAACTGGCAATACTTCAGACAAAGGAAGAGGTTATAGCCTACAGTAGGCTACAGGCCAACCTTCCCATTTACTGTTTACTATGGCCTACCTTTTCCATGAGAAGACAATACCCCTAGATACAGTAGTCTACAAGCTGTGAAATGTCCAAAAAGGAGACACTGTTCAGCCAAAGAAACCACATCTTTTTGTTGTTTTTAAGAAACCACATCTGTTTTAACAACATGTTTAGTCAACATGTGACTGTAAAGTTACCAAGACTGTGTGTGTGTGTGTTTGTGTGTGTGTGTGTGTGTGTGTGTGTGTAGAAACATCTCTGTTGGTGGGTATTTTTCTGGCAAAAGAGTGGGCTGTAGTTTACTGCACTTCCTCTGGCCCTTGGTAAACAGTTAAATACACACACACACACACACACACACACAAAGAAAATAGAGGGATGACATCACCCTTATCATCCTTTAACTCACTCAGCCACCTCCCTCTAGGCACTTAGAATATCTTAGTGAGTGAGTGTGTGTGTGTGTGTGTGTGTGTGTGTGTGTTTGCGAGAAAGAACGAGAGAGAGAAAGAAAGAGAGAGAGAGGGGAAGAAATAAACAGATGGAATAGCCGTTGGGACACTGAGGAGAATTGTTTGCAGTCGTACATCACTGCTTTTCCAGCACATCAGGTTCTTAAGGAAAGAGTGGAGCAGTTGCACTGGCCAAGTTGGTTTGCTAGTACAACTCACTTATGTTGAGGTTGCAATTCAGAAGTAGATTTTATGCAACCCTGAATTTTTCATTTTAGTTGTACTGCACACTTTCATAAATTGGTCTACTTCAGTGTGCTATACACAGTATTTGTGTCCAAGATCAGAAACCTATTACGCAACACGAGATACATCAAAAAGAGAGCCAGTGTCCTGTACCTGACCTGTCTGTCTCTCTTCCGTGATACGGCACACAGCACCTAATATGGTCACGTGCAGCCAAGGCAGCCTCGCACAACAACCTCCTTCCTCTTTTAGCAAAAAAAGTAATCAACCAAATATGCCTGCTATGTGAAGTGTGAAAATAAGCTGCGCTGTGGCATAGTTCACCTATAGCAGAGCGGTCTGCGCTAGAGAGCACAGATTACACAACAGCCCATTCAGTCATTGTTTAGTCATTACATAAGCCCTTGCAATCTTTTAAACATGGACCTGGCTAATTCCCCTCTCAAAGTACATGCATGCATGAGGGTAAACTGTACATATCTGTAATGTATTTATTAGGGCTGTCAAAATAACTGATTAATTTTGATTAATTCATTTGAGAAAAAAATAACTGATTAAAAAAAAATAGTGCAGATTAATCGATTCTGTATGACCTTTGACCCTGAGCCGTTCTAGTCAGTAACCATTAGACTGTAAAATGAAGGAGAGAAAAAAATGTGCTGCCTAGATCATTGATTGGAACATTTACTTTTAAAAAGCCTGATGGTGTTGATAAAAATGAAGTATTGATTAAAATAAAGTCCTATGCGATGTCTACAGCAAGGAATTTGCATATATAACGGAGTTCGTCAACTCTAAAGTCGCACATCAATGCAAAGAAATAGTGTTGACATTGAGGGGAGTGTTAATTTATTTTTATACAACAATTGGGTTCTATGGAACTATTTATTTGTTTCTGATTAGCCGAGAGACGTTCCATGAGTTGGAATATCCCTGGACATTTCAACTCAGACTTTGCATAGCTAATAATAAATCACTCCGCGATACAATGCGAAGATTTGACACAATGTTCTCATCCCAGCTCTCCACTATTTCAAGCAATGGGTTACTCCTTAGCAAACCATAACGAAACAGTGCTTCACCACACCTGTGGATTAAGCCACACAGTCAACTCAATGTAAGTAAGATAAACGAGGATGCTAATTGTTCTTAGCATTGCCAGCATTGTGTATAATATGATTGTCACTTGGAGGAGACTAACGTTAGCATAATTAGCTAACCGCTGCTAACGTGCTAGCATCGTCATGTCAGGCTGTGCACAGTAATATAACATTTATTCACCATAAATTAATAAAGTTGAGTGGTTCTGCGATGTAGACAATGTTTCCGTTTTTTGCAGTACCATGTCCCTTACATGACATGGCCCATTGTCCTTGTAACATGCATTCAGCAAACCTAGATATGAATGTGATTTCAGCCCGACTTTCAACATTTCTTTCAAGAAGACATGTAAACCACCAAGACCCGTAACGAGGGATCTGGAATGTTGGTTACCTAGCAACCAAGATGCTGTCTATTGAAAAGGGAACTATTTTTTGATGCGTAAGAACGATGTCAAAATTAACATTTTTAAACAATAATGGGGTGTTTTCCGATTATTTAGTTTGTTGTAGAATTGTTGTATAAAAGCAATATAGCACTCGTGATTGTGGGATTGGTCATAGATATTCCCACGGCTGTTGTTGCCTGCGCCACTTTCGGCCTCCGGCCTCGCGGTATTTCTGACGAACAACACCCGTGGGAATATCCATGACCAACCCCACTCTCACTCGTGCTATATTGCTTAATCATTGTGTCCCCTAGCCTAGGTTATATCTGTGGCCTGAAATGCCTTGTATGTGAAAAAAAACTTGAAGCACTTTTGAATTTATTTCCTCAGCATATTAGGTCATATCATAGATTATTATGGCCATTATTTGAACAGTGAAAATAATAATAAAAGAGTTTTTTAACTTTAATGTCACTAATGCTGATTATTCAATGATTCATTTGAATTTAAATATTTAAAATACTTTCACAGCAAAAATTATATATGCGATTAATTTAGATTAATTAATCACAGAGTATGTAATTAATTCAATTACATTTTTTAATCGATTGACAGCCCTAGTATTTATTATCAGTATTTTTGTCAATGGAAGCAGGGTTCTGAAGTAACACCCGCCAACCAGCCAAATGCGGGTTAAAATTAGTTTTGGCGGGTATTAATAAAAACTTACTAGCCAGTTTGGCCGGTGATGCGTGAGGCATTACATGCATGTTACATAAGGCTCTGTTCTCGGTAATTTATCCCCTGGCAGTACTTCCTACATTTCCCATGAACACTGTGCCGAAAGGCTACGTGTTGACTTTTTATACGCCCATTGGCTGCGCGCAGTTTGCAGTGAAACCAGTGCGAGAGACCTGCCGAACAGAGCGTCTACCAGAAAACATAAATAAGAAAAAGAACGAGTGGAGCCAGAGCAGGGAGCATAGACTGAAAGAGGAGGGAGTCAGCTAGTAAAGTAAAGTAAAAAGTAGTGCTGTCAAAATGAACGCGATTTTGACAGTGCGATTTTGCACTGTGCATAGGGCACCAAGAGACAGAGGTACCAACATTTAGATAATAGTAGCTTTATTGCAAACTGTTTCACACTTGTTACTGTTGTTGAAAGTTTACAATGTCAATATGCACCAACATTATGTTACATAAAGATGATACTTTTCGGGTCCTCTCCATTTAGATCCAACTTGAACATATGCTACTCCATTTAATTGAGAACCCGTCTGAGCACGCACGAGAGGGAAGACGAGTGGCAGGTTCCAGCTGGCTTGTCATTGTTGATGATAATTGATATCTCCTTTTTAATATAAGAAACTTATAAAACGAAATACTGAAAGCAACAACGACGGTTAAAGGAGATTGACAATTTATCCTGTTCCCATACTGAGCAGTTAAAGGGTCCAGAGCCAGGGCACTTTGACATAGGCTGTACTCTGTGATTTGGATAATGGACAAGAGTATAAAGAGTTGTCTTTGCCTTTGTGTAATGGAACTGGTCAGTCTAGAAGTCTTCAATAATTTGTTTACATGAAGCACATGATATGCCGATTGAAACGCATCCACTCAGCTAACTAGGTGGCTGGCTACCAAGCTCATAATTCACTTTTAATTGCAAACAGAACATGTCTAGCTAGCATCATGTCATTACATGCTTCTATTTCCAAAGGAATGAATGCTGTTGATACCATATTAACATCATGCTCAGGGTTCTAAATGAACTTTTTTGATCACCAGGCAACATTCTCATAATGATCTTTTTTTTTACCAGCTCCATGCAAATATAACCTATGGCTAGTCCACAAACTCTAACATTGTGTAGCATGTATAGCACAATATTAACAATGATAAGCATGAAGGTGACACTTTTAGATCTTAAAACATTATTTTACATTTATAATGTGTGTGTGTGTGTGTGTGTGTGTGTGTGTGTGTGTGTGTGTGTGTGTGTGTGTGTGCGTGTTTGGAATCCACATGGGAACGTCTGGCAGCTACACATGTGTGTTCCATTATATCTTGTGTCAAGCTGAAGCGTGTGTTATCTATGATGCGATTTGAAGGCTGGCCTGGAGCTCCTTCTCCACACAGACCTACAAGTCAGCGCAAAGCTACAGCTTTATTTACCAGGGCTCCTAGAACAGACACATATGCATCTCAGGAACACAGGAAAGCAGGAGAAAATAGTCATCCATTTAAATAATAATACTAGAACGATTCTAGAAATGTTACCAAGTAGTCCACTTATCAATAAGAACATGAAACAAAAAAGGATATGATATGATGTGATATAATGAAATGATACAATACAAAACTATACAATGCAATGCAAATAATACTGTATATTTGTGATAAAGAACTATACAATGCAATACAATAGGATATTGTGTGATACAATACTATTATATTATATGATTCAATAAATTATATGTTATTATATTATAACAGGGCCAAAAAGTCTTTAAAAAGTAATTTTGACCAGAACTTTAACAGAACTCTATATAAACAGCCCAGTCTGAAAAATATTTTTTAATGTTGCACCCACTAGCACGAGAACACAGAACAAAAATGCAGAAAGAAATGGACAGCAGTGCCCAGAGTGTTGTGATGAGGCCGAGGGCTGAGTGGGCCTGACCCTGGGTGCCCCCTGTGCCGTGCTCTCCGGCTGTTCAGGGGGGGCGATTGGGGGGGGCTTAAACCCTTCTGATCTGCCTGCGTCTGACTCAGCTGCTCTCAAAGGCCTAACTTCCTGCTCCGCCACACTGCAAGAATGAAAAACAAACGGCACTCTTCGTACACAGCACCGCCAGAGCAAACGCAAAATACCCCTATCCATCCACCCACCCTCCCACACACCTACCCGCCCAGGAAAGGGCCACCCAGCACAACGGCCCTGCTAACCCTGACCTTGTTTATCTATTCTCTAATGCCTTGATTCACAACCCCACCAGCACCTGCACAACAGCACTACCAATCTTAACCATTAGAGCAGAACCACCAATACAACAGCAACAACAATACAAATTCTTGTCGTTCACACACAGAAGAATCATAACCATGGAGACACACATCAACAATAATACTGACTTTATATCCCAAAATCAATTTGTATAGTAGTTATGGTCTAGACTGCCCATGTTTCCGTAATTGTATAATGAGACGCGTGAACTTTAGGATTCTACAATACAAATATTTCTAAACATAATGAAGGGGTCATGCCTCAGGAAATCATTTTTTTCCTGTTGGTTTTGAAATAATATTCTGATTTGACAAGGGGACGTACCGGCTTTTCAAATTTGGCCCACTGCCTGTAATGACCATAGAGAGGATATGTCATAGAGCACATTGCTCTCATTTATCATGATCCCTCCCCTATTAGCAATCTAGCAATACACATGGAAGATGCCTAAAGATGCTGGCCAATCTGAGTGAAGCCAATTATGCATGTGAAATTGAATCACAATTTAATAAAAATGAAAGCTCAGCTGCAAAATCAGCCTTTTTTTCCCTAAAGATCCTATCAATCTGTTCCTAGAGGAAACAGTTCAACATAGATTCATTGAAATAAAAATGAATCGGATTTTCGCTTTACAAAATGTAAAAACATCATTTTATTTTTGTTTGTCCCCAAGTTACCATTAGCTCAACCATGTTTTCTCTCCCATCGGAAATGCTTAAGGAACTTGTTTCTACAGTTGAAAGGGTCTATAGGGTTTTCAAATCGTGCGAGAACATCATGAGAAAAACGAGCCAAGGTATTTTTTTTTTTATTAAAAGCCCTGCAGCTTGAAGTTCTGGT
>NC_063190.1:24933803-24946303 GCF_017589495.1 Alosa alosa | reverse complement strand
AGGAGTATGGGTTCTGTGTGTGTGTGTGCTTCTGTGAGTGTGTTTGTGTGTGTGTGTGTGAGAGAGAGAGTGGGAGAAAGAGTGTGTGTGTGTGTGTGTGTGTGTGTGTGTGTGTGTGTGTGCGCTAGGAAGGGCTGCTCTTGAAAAGCAGTTATGGCTTAATGAGAATTCCACTTGCCACAGGAAGGAAGGGCTTAGAATGCGTGTCCCTCAGCGAATTGGACGAATACTAATCACCATCCCTTTCGCACACACATGGTAGGGTCCAGTCTGGGCTCCCTACTGCGAAGATAGACACACACACACACACACACACACACACACACACACACACACACACACACACACACACACACACACAGAGAGAGAGTTGAGGGATATATTTTTTTCATTCAGTGTTTTTACAATCTTTCTCACACATCTAAATGATCTTCCACTTTTTCAAAACTCTTTGTCACTTTACAAACATATCAGTGAAACTTTTGAGGAAAATGCATTACAACAACCACATACTTTATACTTCACCCAAATGTTATGCTGCCATAACTTATAACAATTGCTCTCTCAAGAAGACTACTTTGTCATTCAAAATGCAATGGACTATGAAACCAAAAGAACTTGAACCATTGCACAATGCATGTGCATTTTTTCATATAGTGTTGCGCTGCAAGAAAAGATATTAATCATAACAGCCCTATCCTACAATTTGTGCAACAGACTACAAAACAGAAAGTGTGCAACTGCTTTTCATTTCCAATACAGTAAGTGAAACAACAACTCAACATACTACCAGTAGGCTGATCCAGTGAGCCCCACATTTACAGCAACGTTTGGAAAGAAATATTTAGCTAATCTTATCCATTCCAATGTTCCACACAAAGCTAAGCCAATTAGCATCATGACACCAAGAAAAATTACCTATTTTTTTTCACTGACAAAATACTACAGATGCTAGTATTGAGTGTGGTAAAGCCCATGACCTACATATAGGCCACAATGGTGACAAAGGAAAATCTCTTCAGCCACATCTATAATTTGCTATTGATACAAATATGATCACTTTCTTAAAGATGGGAAAACAGTATGTACAAGTTGTGCGAGTCAAAAATGTTTTAGGAAATTTTTTATGACCCCACCCCACCTCACCCCTCTCCCCAACAGATTGAGTTTTACAGTGAAATGTCTGTCAGCTGTGGCTGCTGGTCTGCACGTCTGCATGCCTGATAACTGGGATCCTCCTGCTGCTCCTCTCCCTCTGTCATGTCTCTCCCTCTCTCCCTCTCCTGCTGCTGCTGGGCTGGACGTCTGGACGGGCTAAGCTGAGCTCAGGCCAGCAGATGGCTTTGGTTTTCTGCTGCTGTTTTATGAAGGGCTACATAACTTCTCCAGACTTGTGTGTGATCGCTTACTTGAGCTGAAGGCTGAGGGCTGTGCTCACCAGTTTTCTTTCTCTCTCTCTCTCTCTCTCTCTCTCTCTCTCTCCCCCCTCTTGCCGAAGGACAGTATGCTTTCAGAGAGCTCATCCCTGTGGAGGTAATGCATTTCTCCTCGTTCTTTCATAACATATTATTTATGTCTGTCGGACAAATGATTGCCATATGGAGAAAGGAAAGACTCAGTGTCCCCTTTTGTGTTACCAAACTTTTATTACCTCTCTTCCCCTACAGAGGTGAATGGGTTTCAGTTTTGTAGTATAGGTCACAGTGATAGGCAGCAAAGCGAGCCTCCTGACACCAGAGATGAACACCATTATAGCCCTGGTGCTGGACAAGGAGTGTCTATCAACACACGTCCAAATTAGCAAGGGCAAGAAGCATTCACATACACATACACATACACATACACATACACATACACATACACATACACATACACATACACATTCACATTCACATTCACATTCACATTCACATTCACATTCACATTCACATTCACATTCACATACACATACACATACACATACACATACACATACACATTCACATTCACATTCACATTCACATTCACATTCACATACACCTACACATACACATACACATACACATGCACATACACATACACATTCACATGCACATACACATACTCATATACATATATATTTATATATCCACCCACCTCTTTCTCGCGTATTCTCTCTCTCTACCACACTATCTCCTCCTCTGTCTCTGCCCACCCCCCTCTCTCTCTCTTTCCGGTGAATGCTATCTACACTACGCAGCAAAGCCTGGCCTCACTGGCTCCCACGCACTCGCATTGTTGCTACGACACAGGATTTATTGATCTCTCGCTTAGCCAGTCTGTCCTGGGATTGGTCAGGACCACCAGCAGGCCAGCGAGGGGTTAAAGCGATGACATCATACCAATTGCACGGGTATGACAGAGAGGGCAGCAGCTCCGTCACATAATGTGGCAGCCAGCGACAGCGCAAAGACAGACAGGAGGGACAAAAGAACCAGAGAGACAGAGAGAGAGAAAGAGAGGGAAGAATGTATATTTTTTCTTCCTTTGCCTTCTACAGTACATCCTCTGTGTCTTTCCCACTTCCTTCTCAGACTCAAAGAATGCCTCTCATGTCTCAACCCCCCCGGGAGTAGCTGGGCCAGGTAATCCCCATGGGTCAGACCCCCCCCCTCCCCCTCCTTAAACATACCTGACCCCCTCTCCTCCTCCTCCTCCTCCTCCTCCTCCTCCTCCTCCTCCTCCCACCCCCTCTCTCCTCCTCCTCCTCCTCCTCCTCCTCCTCCTCCCTCCTCCCCCCCCCTCTCCTCCTCCTCCTCCTCCTCCTCCTCCCACCCCCGATCTCTGCTTCCTTCCTTCCTCCATCTCTCCCCCCTAATAGCTCCCTTGTTCCTGCTGGACAGAACTGGCCCTCTGTGTCTCCGTGGAGCAACACGAAAAACAGGAATAGGGAAATTGTAAACAGGAGGCTCTCGGCCAACCGAGGCGTACGGCAGGTGGGGGGGGGTTAGTCTCTGTGTCCCCGGCTGCACGCTAAGCAGTGAAACAGATCCCGCGCTGCCTGCCTACCTGCCTCCCTGCCCGGGGGGATGGGGACTGCTGGGGGACCGCTGGGGGACTGCTGGGGGACCGCTGGGGCCAGCCGTTCATCCGGAGATGCAGCCGCGCATCCGTGCATCGCCACGCCGCGCTGCGGGGCTAATGCCATGTGACACCATACAGTACATATAACACAGTGAGATGCAGCGCCATCCTTCTAGAAGGTTTCTGTAAAAGGATACCTGCACTGGATCCAAGACAAGAAATCGGACCGGTACCGGTCTTTATCCGGGCTGAAGAGAGGCTTCAGGAGATTGGGTTGCTCTAGTGTGTGTGTGGGGGGGTGAACCCTATGACTCTGCTGAGTCAGACAGAGGAGGGGAGGGGGGGGGGGGGCTGCAGGACTGAGGATGAGTCAGTGGATCAGGCGGGAACTTCTCCTCCACTCCCAGCCTTTTCCTTCTCAGTTACTCATGCAGTACTGTTTTGTTGTTACCCTTGGGTAAGAAGCACTATATTAATTAGTACAAGGCACTTCTTACATAACCACTGGTTATTCAAAGAGTCTTATGTGTTTAAGTGTGCATGTACCTAAGGATGTATTATCAATGTATTGTTATTTTATGTTATTTTATAAATACAACTACTGCTTTAGTCTCTGATCTGCTCGGGCCCTGATCTGGCCCTGGGTCCAGAGGACCTGTGAGAGATCCACAATGAGCCCGCAACAGAGTGGGCTTCTGTCTGGCCAGGGTGTTTGTCAGGACAGAACTTGAAGAGGAGGACATCTAGAGAGACAGATGAGAGCCAGGAGGCTGGGACTGCCCCTGAAAACAAGCCCCTGGTGCAGTCCTGCTCCGTCCGGTCTGCCTGAGCCAGGACTGATGGTCCAGATTCAGCTGCTGCCTTCAGCTCCATGTCAGAGCCACACATCCCCCACCTGAAAATGAGTGAGATATGAAGACCTGCTTGTAACTTCCAGTGATCCAGTGACCAAGTGACCCTGACGTGAACATTGTTGAATTTCGGTGACATGTGACATGTGCAGTCGTGGCTGAATTGGTTGGTACCCTTCAACAAAACTGGAGCTTTTTAGTAAGTCACATCATCTCAACACCATACCTATTTTGAAAGGGTCGGTATATGAGGGTCGGTTATGTTTTGCTGCTGCTTTGCTGTGTCTGGCCCAGCGTGCCTTGAATCTGTGCAGGGCACGATGAAATCTCAAGACTAGAAAGCATCCTGGATCAAAACATACAACCCAGTGTCAGAAAGCTCAGTCTCAGTCGCAGGTCATTGGTCTCCCAAAAGCATAATGACCCAAAACACAGCAAGAATGTCTAAGGAATCAACAGTAAATTCAAATAAGTGTGATTTCACTCTAACACTAAGATATATCTATCACATGATCTGGCATATGTTTCAGTCAATCACTCTCTCATCACCCAGCTGTATCAGTTTTCCCCATTGGATGTCTGACATCTTTCACTAATGAATCTTCAGGACTTCTAGTAACGATACACTGCTCTCAGAACTTTGTCAAAAAAAAAAATACCCAGAGGATAGAACATACCAAGGTGAGAACATTTGCCAGTGGCCATGTAAGAGAAGATAGATAGATACTTTATTGATCCCCAGGGGAAATTCAAGGTCTCAGCAGCAGCATACATACAACACAAACACAAGAAGGAGCCACTGAGGTTTAGTCTTCCATACAGCCCACAGCTTCCCTCCTCCAGTCACACCATGCTGGGCCTCGACATGTGAAGGACTCACTCTCAGATCCAGATATTTTCTCTAGGGGTGGCAGAGAAATGTCCCCGGGTGGCGTTAGTACCGTCTACACACCTCCCTGTGTAATGTGTAATTAGACATTAGACATTCGTTTTGCATTAATGCTAGGGCAACAGATCCCAAATAACATTCCTATCACCATTTTTGAAATGTATTTGTGTACAGTGATTTTACATCATATATGTCTTATGGCTGATAGATGGTAGAGTATTGAATATATAGGCCTATATGAATTGTAGTATTTTTTCATGAAAGGCCAGACCTGACTGTATAGCCCATCAGGGGAACAACCTAACCAGCAGGGTAGGAGGTGTTAGTACTCCGCAAACCAACAAAACCTCAGACGGGTTACAGTAGGGCAAAGGAAGTCCTGCCTGTTATCAGTGCAAAACTCAACGGCTCGTTCAACAACCATTCTATATACGGTAATTGATTACAATCTTTTGAGGATCCCCCCTCCCACACACATCTTTACCCCATTACTGTAATAACTGATCTATAATAATAATAATAATAATCCATAGACCACTTTTCTAGATACTCAAAATCGCTTTGCATGCAAGTTAAAACTTGTACCCTGATTATTTTCAAACTTACACCTTCACCCTCCCTCCCCTGTCAGTCCAATATATCCACCCTGTTCATACTAATATACTAATAAGACTTATTACACCTCAAGGGGTCGAGGCGAGGGGGTAGTGTGCGCGGACACTGTAGACAGGCGCGGACAGGCAGCCTCATGTCAAGGATATTTAGTCATCAAAACTGGTGAACACTGTGGGTTAGGGGTTTCATGGTTGATATGGAGTTTTTTCCATGTCTATTCCCTGCTGAATCTCTCTCTCTCTCTGTCTCTTTCTCTTTCTCTCTTTCTCTCTCTCTCTCTCTCAGTATGATTCTGAACTTTCCATCCTCTCCTGCTCTCTGTGTCTGCTTTGAACTTCCAGCAGCTCTTTGAAGGAAAGTCATAAAAAGGCCCTTTATCCTGGCCTTGCCTCTTTGATGGGTTTGTCACTTTGCACAATATTGCTCTGAACCTTGCCAGCCAGATGGGCTTGAGAGACCAACCGAACAGAACAGACCGGCTGGCCTGAAACCCATGCATTTGGACCAACACACACACACACTCTCACATCCGTGCACGCACACACACACACACACATACAGAGAGAGAGAGAGATAGAGATATACATACATGCAGACACAGATTTGTTTTGTTATTTCACATTGCTATATAACTGTGATATAATGGGCAGGTCTACCCCCACAAAGCCCATGTAACCTAGTTAGACTCTCTCTTAGCCTGTGTTGTAAAGGGCCTGTTGTCTTTTTGCGTTTAACAAGGGACGGGAAAACAAGACAAGCCTTATCATCCTATCCAATCTCTGTTACCATGAAGAGGAGAAGAGAAGGGAGGAGAGGGGGTTAAATTAAGTATGGTAGTCCGTGGAAACAGGAGAACATATGGCTCTACCGGTACTCTGAAGTAGACCACAGAAAATACAAAATGAACAAAGAAGGCCATTAAATAGCCCTCTGTTGATAAACGAACAAAGACTTAAAATTAATCAGGACTAATTTTTTCCCTGTGTTTTTCAAGACGAGCCATTCAGACCCTCCAAGCCCTCGGGCGAAAGGCCGGGGCGAATTAACCTCCTTTCAACTGCATGTTTGGTTTCCAGTGGAAACAAGCAATTATCTCGTTGGATGGGAAAGAAGGGGAAGCCCGTCCGCCTCCGACGGCCGCAGCAGATGCACACTGGGAGGAAATGTGAAGAGTGAGAGGTTCGAAGAGAGGAGAAAAAGACATCCGGGGGCAGAGATACAGAGAGGGGACAAATTAAGGGTGGTTAGACGAGGAGAGGAGAGAAGAGAGCAGGGGAGGGGAGAGAGGAGAGGAGAGGAGAGGAGGAGAGAAGTGAGGAGAGAAGAGAAGAACTGAGAAGAGAGGAAAGGAGAAGAGAAGAGAAGAACTCAGGAGAGAAGAGAAGGGGGGAGAAGAGACAAACAGAAAATAAAAGAGAAGGGGGGAGAAGTGAAGAGAGCAATGACCCTAGTATATAAGAGGATGTCTATCTATAATCCATGTACAGAGGGTGTTGACCCTGACCCTGGCAGGCTTTCTTACAGACCTGCCTTTGATGATGAAAGACTGTCATCAGTACCACAGCTAACTACTACTGGCTAATAAGGAGAGCAATGATGCACTCACATGCACTAACAAGCACACACGATAGGAGGAAGGAGAGGAGAGGGGACGTGAGAGAGTACTGTAAACTAAAACAACTGAGGAGGAATGGAAAAACTGATATCAAGCGAAAAGACAAGAAAAAATGTAACAACCAAGGAAAAGAAAACAGCCAAAAAAAGAATACAGTATGACAGAGTGTAATGAAGTGGATCTGGAGAAAGGGAGAGATGGAAAGAGGGGAAGAGAGGAGAGGAGAAGAGTGGAGAGGAGAGATGCCTGGGAACCTGTGCTGGGGCAGACCTAAATGGATTTCTGCGCCTGGCCTCACAAAGGTGCCCTGCCATGGCTTGGCAGTGTGCCAGCCCCCGGGCCCTCACTCCCAGGTGTCATGTGTCAGGGCGCCATTCAGCCCAGGAAGTACCCTCTGTCCCGCTGTCCTCGGCCTATCAAAGGACCGCTGTGTGCTACCACACACACACACACACACACACACATACAGTCTCCGACAAAACACACAGCTACAGAACAGTCTTTACAGATTTCTCACTTGCACACACACAAACATAAACGCACAAATAAACTTTTGTATGAAACGACGCACAGACATATATACCCACGTACAGCACCCATACAATATAACCAAACTATTTGACATTATGCACCCACGCACTTATGGAAGATACTGCCAAATATCCGTTGATTCTCACTCGCACGCACACTCATACTCTGAAAAACAGGAGGAGAGGAGGAGAACAAAGAGAACACCTAACATCTTTTTCTGTAATCATCCTGAGTTAGCAATCTGGGGGTACTATATCACTCAGCACAGACAAATGAATGTGAGGGGCCAACGCTGGAAAATACAGCTACCTCTATCATGGCCTTGCGTTGTGCAAACGCTTTGGGGCCAAAGAAATTATATTTATTTATTTTGCAGTAGATTAAGTTGTCCATGTTGCATTGCCTTTCATATCACATTGACTGAAAACAGTTGCAGTGCTACAACAAAGGCATTGAGGGCATTTTTGAATAGAGATTTGGTAGATAATACATCCTTCACTGGTGTTGGAGATATACCTAATAGAAAGTTATTACTGAAAATAAAATATTTCTTAAATAACTGATTTTTTTTTAACAGTGGAGCAGTAGGCTCGATATCAAGGTAGAATGAGATACCTACCATATGCCTGTGATTAAAAATGACAAAACTCTTGCTCTAGCACCTAAGTGCTCTCCAGTTCCTGGAGTCCCTGGTGTTTCAGAGCCATTGGTGTTGGTTATTGATGTGCTACAGACTCCAGTGTGAAGTTCCAGTGTGTCTTTGACCATGTCCACACTATGTCGGATTCGTGAACTTTTGGCATCTATATGAGCATAGACAATCACTTAGTCATGTCATAGCTGGTTTTAAGTCTACCACTGATGGTTAGGATTTTATGGCTTATACCCCAGTTGTCAATGGAGAAATTGTATTGGATTCTTACTTCTGGAAGACAAGTTGGGACTGTGGGCGGGACTGTGGAGGTCTATTGCGGAACCATCTAAAAAGAGATGACGCACAAGTCCATGTTCCCTTCCCTTGTTCGTTGCACACGTTTCACGTGACAATGACCATGAGCTGATTTTCAAGAAGTAAACATTTTCATTTATTCAATGGCAATGGATTAATATCCTATGCAACTTAATTCAAAGACGCTGTACAGTTATTAGTGACAAATAACTCCCTCTTGATCATTAGAAGCACTGTGTAGGCCTAATGTTCTATAATGTCCATCACATGAGGTAGGCTATTTTGTTCATTTGTTTGCTTATCTTAGCAGACAAAATAAATGATACTGGGAATTAAGTAAGTAGCATGCAAGCTGTCTATTGTACCCAGGCAGTAAACTTGTCAAACATTGCACATTTCCCCCAATTTACAGATTTTATCTGATAGTTATCTCTTCCCTTGTACCCATAGGTTACTTGTTGACTGTACATTTTTTCATGATTTTCAAGAATCAGAATTACGAATTTTAATGCAGGTTTTAGGGACTTGACAAAGGGTGAATGGTCGTGAGATTTGCCTATCTAATAATTTGGCTGCACAGGAGTGCCGACAGCCCAAAGCACCTCAGGGGGCCTTAACCCTTTTCTCTCCTTCTCTTCACCGCCTCTCTGTCAGCTAGTGGGTGGGTGGAAAGGGGTGCGGTGAGCAGTATAATCACGAGATGGTGGAGGGTGGGTGGGTAGTTGGGGTGGAGGAGGGGGTGGGGGTGCAGCTTACTTCCATATAGGGGTGAGGGGGTTGTGTGTTGTTTCAGGTGGCCAAACTCACAGGGCTCCCAGCTGGGCTCAGGAAGTGGCTCATTACCCAGATCAAAGCCCCCCAGCCCCCCACACACGCACTTCCCCCTGGACAGACCTGCACCCATGCAGCCACTCTCATCACCCCCGCTGTCTAATCAGTCAATCAGTCAAGCAGGCAGGCAGGGAGGCAGCTAAGAGGTCCTCGCTGGGGAGCTGCCCACTGATACACAAAAGGCATCCCATCACATCAGAGACCCTCACAGTAGCGTCAAGAGAGGGCAACTCCTTCCTGACCCAGAGATGGACAGAATGTGCCTGTGCATTGACCCACAACCACTGGAGAAGAGTAAAACAGACAGATAAAGAGAGGTATGAAATGGTAGAGTGAGATATATATAAATATATAGAGAGAGAGAGAGAGAGAGAAAGAGAGAGAGAGAGAGAGAAAGAGGGAGGTGGTTGAACGAGAGGTGTTAGCTCTCAGCTGAGCAGGATTTTGTCTCACACATTCATTGAAATTCACACACACTTACACTCACACATGCACTCAAATCACGAATCTGTATTAATTTCACAACAGAGTTGTCACCCCCGCCCATTCACACACACCTCCCTGCCCCCAACTTCCTCTCATATGTAACCACATTTAGCAGCCCACAGCAGGGCTGACAATGACTGCAGAATCACTTACTTACATGCTTATTATGTATGCATATAAGTATGTATGTATGCATGCATGTTTGTATGTATGTACATGTATGTACAAGTGCATCGGAAAAAATAAATATCATGGAAAAGTCCATTGCCCTGCCCATAGTGAGAGATTTAAGACTCAGGAAACCATTGCCAGTGTTTTGACTTAATTTGCTGATTAGAGCTCATCTCAGGTCCACATTTCTGTATTATAAATTATTTATTCTAACATTTTGAGACTCAGGATTTTTTGAATTCCATTAGCTGTAAACCATAACCATCAACATTAGAAAAATCAAGATTAAAACAAAAAAAGGCCTAAAATATTTCACTTTATGTACAGTATATTGAATCTAGATTATATGAAATATACTATTATACTATACTAAACTATACTAAATATACTATTTCTTACAGAAAAAACTTTTCCATGATATCCATATATTGCACCTGTATGTGTGTATATAAAGAGTTTAGTTCCAAAATGCGATATCCTCCATTTTAATGAATTTTCATAAATCATTTATTTTAATTTTGTTTTCCAAGTAATGGAAAGTAGTGGAAATGTAATGTAATATTGTTATATGATTTATCTTTACTCAATCAAAACAACAGAACTGCAATTTTATTGATATTATTTGAAATACACACTTAAATAACATGACTTTTTAATGGATTTATAGCGTTTTGGAACCAAACTCTTCATATATTTATGTCGAGTGTGTGTGTGTGAGAATCTGTCTTTCTGACTGTCTGTCTGTCTGTTTATGTGTTTCTTTTTGTATAAGTCCCACGGGCCCTGAGTTGCTGCTGCCGGTGGCGGTGGCCTGCCCAGGAAGTGAGCGAGCTGCTGATGCGCTCTGATGGCACGGTGCTGGGCGGTGTGGTATGGTGCTGGGTGGTGTGGTATGGTGCGGTGTGGTGTGGTATGGTGCTGGGTGGTGTGGTATGGTGCGGTTTGGTGCTGGGCGGTGTGGTATGGTGCGGGGAGGTGTGGTATGGTGCAGTGTGGTATGGTGCGGGGCGGTGTGGTATGGTGCTGGGCGGTGTGGTATGGTGCGGTGTGTGGTATGGTGCTGGGTGGTGTGGTATGGTGCGGGGCGGTGTGGTATGGTGCGTTGTGGTATGGTGCGGGGAGGTGTGGTATGGTGCAGTGTGGTATGGTGCGGGGCGGTGTGGTATGGTGCTGGGTGGTGTGGTATGGTGCGGTGTGGTGTGGTATGGTGCTGGGTGGTGTGGTATGGTGCGGTTTGGTGCTGGGCGGTGTGGTATGGTGCGGGGCGGTGTGGTATGGTGCGTTGTGGTATGGTGCGGGGAGGTGTGGTATGGTGCAGTGTGGTATGGTGCGGGGCGGTGTGGTATGGTGCTGGTGCGGTGTGGTATGGTGTGGGGCGGTGTGGTATGGGTGTGGTATGGTGCGGGGCGGTGTGGTATGGTGCGGTGTGGTATGGTGCGGGCGGTGGTATGGTGCGGTGTGGTATGGTGCGGGGCGGTGTGGTATGGTGCGGGGCGGTGTGGTATGGTGCGGTGTGGTATGGTGCGGGGCGGTGTGGTATGATGCGGTGTGGTGTGGTATGATGCGGTGTGGTGTGGTATGGTGCAGCGTGGTATGGTGCGGGGCGGTGTGGTATGGTGCGGTGTGGTATGGTGCGGGGCGGTGTGGTATGGTGCTGGGCGGTGCGGGGGGTTTATTTTAGCCTTGCGTGCCTGCCTGTCACTGGAGCCCCAAGCTGAGCTGAGCTGCCCTGCCCTGTGCTGGACTGCCCTGTGCTGCCCTGCCCTGTGCTGGACTGCACTGCTCTGCTGGGGTATGAATGTGCTGATGAGGCCCAGACCCCTCAGCCCTGCTGATTCAGGCTCACTAATATAACACACACACACACACACACACACACACACACACACACACACACACACACACACACACACACACTGAACCCCGCCTACTGTCTGCCAGTGTGACACAGCGCTGTATGAAGGTCAGGCTTTCTTTCTCTCTTTCTTTCTCTCTCCCCTTCCCTACTGCTTCTCTCACTCTCTCCTTGTCCCTTTCTCTCTTTCTTTCTCTCTCCCCTTCCCTACTGCTTCTCTCACTCTCTCCTTGTCCCTTTCTCTCTTTCTCTGCTCTTACTGCTCTGTGCCTTCAGTTTTTTTTCTCCCCCCTCTTTCTCTCTGTCTGTCTACTTCTATCAATCTGTCTGAGTGACCCAGCTTTCAACCCTCTCATTTATTCCCACCCAAACCGCCTTCTCTCTCTCTCTATATATATATATATATATATATGGTTATAGTTATGGAATTTAGCAGACGCTTTTGTCCAAAGCGACTTACAAAATAAAACTGGACTTGGATCAGATTCCAAAAATAATTCAGTGGAAATGCATGGATTCCAGTTGCTGCTACTGGAAGAAACTGGAATCCATGCATTTCCACTGAATTATTTTTGGAATCTGATCCCTTATCATACCTGTTCATTCTTACTCGTTGCTCGACTTATCGTGACTAAATTCAAGATGGCTGCAAACGCTAAACTTCG
>NC_063190.1:24906303-24931303 GCF_017589495.1 Alosa alosa | reverse complement strand
ATTGATCGCCGAAAGAGTGTGACTGTAATGGAGCGGTGATTAGAAAGGAACTCTAATGAGTGTACTCAAAATTAAATAACCTACCAAGCACTTCCTGCCCTGAGTGTGTACTTAGCAACTCTAAGACCAAGTCATTTCCTGTGAGTGAGAACACTTTGATAAAAATAGGCCTGTCAGTCATCTGTTTTTTTTTCACAGCCAAGAATGAGCTGACAGTTGTATGGCAGGGCTTCTGGAAGGATTACAGCAAATCTCTTGCATGACATAGGTTTCTTTGGCCTTTGCTTCCAAAATGGGTTCCTGTGGAGAGATTATTGTATTGAAGTTATTCCACTCCCAAACCGGGGCGCAGCATATCAAAACAGCTGCCAAGAATTCCACCACAAGTACATTTTCTCCCTCTCAGTAGTCCGGTACAAATTAAGTCATCACCCTATACTGGCAATGATGACAAAAGTTCTGAAGCAAAAATCTACACATAAGAAAAACACACACACAAACTCTCTCTCTTTCTATCTCTCTCTCACACACACACACACATGCATATATATATATATATATATATATAAACACACACACACACACCCTCAGAACCTCTCCACCCAAAAACACACATCCATGCGCTGTGCTCCTTTCCTGTGCTTCGAGGACCCTTGCCCACTCCAAAGCACACAAACAAAGCCAGTGAAAACCCCTCTTTCTGCAGCACCAGGAAGTCAATATTTGAGGAGCTGAAACTACCTGGCCGTATGGTTCAGATCGCCCTTGCGCTCGGCCCCACCTTACCAGTTTCAGTTCACAGCTCTCGCCACCTCCCCTGCCTTGCACTGCGACGAAACTGTACTCCTAGAGAAAGTACGGCTCCTCAGCCTGTTCCCATAGAGAACCTATAGGGTTAGGAGTTTAGGTTTAGAAACTAAAGCCTATTCTTTACATAATTGTTTGCTCCCTCACAAAAAACATGAACAATTTTATTCTATAGCCTGATTTCTGTGCTTGCAAAATATAACTTATGAGAAAAAAAAAGTATCAATGTAAATTGAGAGTAAATAAGTGGCCTCTTTTGCTCAAAGGAAGAAACAAGAACCATTTCTGCACTTGGAATCTGTTTGACTAAGTCCATCTCAAACTATTCACACAAGGTCAAGTCATAAAGAAAGGTAGGGGAGAGTCATGACAAAGAATGAGGAATGTGCTATTGGCTAAAGACACTTTCACTTTCAACACTTCCACTATTTTCCTGATTACAGAGCATCCCTGCACATCGTCCACACAGCTGTGGCAGTGGAACATGACGCCATTTCAAAGTTGTGGGAGAGGAGGGCGATGAGCTAGAGAGAAAAGCAAGCTGTAAGTGCATGGGGCCAAGGGGAGAGATTTCTGTAGCTCGCACAGTGTGATGGCTCTGTGTGCTGGCCCTGAGAAAGGAGGCTTTATTTCCGGAAAGCTAATCCCATTTCCAGTTGGAGGTCATTTTGCTGAGTAGAAAACACAGCATTAATAGTAGGTCACAGCTTCTCCAGTCAGTTGCTTTAAAAGACAGAGACATTTATATTGAAATTTCCACACGAGCTTGGTTGTATTTTTTGAGTTTTAGTTCAAGGATTTATCTTATTGACCATTATATGATCAAAAATTATTAGTGAAAATCATCAGCATTTTCTAAATGCTGTAACAGTTGCAAGTTAACACAAAGGCTTTCTTTAGATTGAAATAATTAAAAATTCTCTTTAACCTTCTAACACTGTTTCAGTCAAAAGTGACCGATTTACACATTCCCTGTACCATAAATATGCCATTTTTCATCAGATTGCCTCAAGACCTTATCAAAAGGCATCTGAACACATGAAATTCATTGTGTCTAATTTCTTTGAATTTTGAGTGATTTATTCAACTTGGTCACACTTTTTTTGTTTACGGTCAAAAATGACCGCCATAGGTGGGAAAGAGTATAATTTTCATCCAGGAGTTGAAAGATATCTCAATACACACACTCCTACAACTTTCCTGTGCTTGTGTGCCCATTCTACACATGAATCATACACACAAACACTCACGGTTCATGTTGTCAGTTCATGTTGTCATGTTGCCACTTGTGCATGTGAACCACCAATGTTCGCACACACACAGAGAAACACACACACACACACACACACACACACACACACACAAACTTGACTCCAGTACTATCCAGTGCAAGAAAGAAGTCACATGACTCACAGTCATTTTGCTTCCTCATTCAGGGACTGTGCAGGTTACTTGCAACGTCACATTTTCCATCACGAAAATTGCATTTCTCAGTACTTTACTTCCAGTAAATCATCAATAAAAAAAATGAGCAACCTTTATTGATAAGTAAAGATGTATTATCAACAACTTGTCATAACATATCAATGTAGGCATCATAAGAAAATTACTAAAAACGGCATGTTGCCCTGAGACAACATTGTACCATAACGGACTTGCATATGGCCATGTCAAATAAACTAAGTAGGAAAGCAAGTGAAGTATATTTGTACTTAAATTAGCAAGGCAAAAGCAAATATTGCATATGCCTGTAAGTAAACTGGCAAATGTATTGCCTGCATTTGTTAGAAACAGAGTTATAAATATGTAATACTTTACTTTTTAATTGTACTGGCATATGTCTGTTTCTTTCCACACTTGCAACTGCCTGTACACTTTATGTGTGCCTCCTAATTTATTATTTCATTCTACTTTCTTACCTATTACTTTTAATCCTGCCTGCCCTCTTTTTACCCTACAATGTTCAGTGCTTTGACTATGATAAAGTGCTCTACAAATAAAATGTATTATTATTATACAGAAGAGCCTGTTTTTTCATGTTGCAATTTGAGGTTTTGTATTGGGGTTTGAGGTCAGGTGGGGTGACTGCTTTCTCCTTTTGCTAAATAATGCCAGAAGTGAAAGGGCTTGCTGTGATGCTTAATGAAATGTGCTCAAAGTAAGAGCTGTATGAGGGACCCTTAGGCAGGTTGACCCCTGTATGAGGGCCCCCATGGAAAGGCTATGCATTAGTGAGGCACCCTATGATGAACAGAGGATGGAAGGATGTATGAGAGCCACCTGTCTGTGTGAAGTGCATGAGCATGCTTCATGAAGTTTTACAGAATGCCAGCATATGAATATGTGCCCTGATTGACTCCTATACCAACATCCATGGCTTTTTGGTGTTGCGGTCCAGCTGCACACTTGCTACCCCATAGCCCCCAGTTTGAGGCCTGACTGATCCCTCTATTTGCTACAGTGTAGGCCTATCCCCTGTGTTTCTCTTTTGAGACAAATTACTTACTAAACTTTTATAAAGTCAGGTGCAGGCAGAGGGAAAATGGATGTTATGTGTGTGTGCATGAGTGTGCATGGGTATACATGGGTGTACTTGCACAAACTCATGGATGTGTGTGGGTGCTTGTGTGTGTATGTGTATACCTGAGAATGTTTGGGGAGATGTATGGAGCTTTTAACCAGTAAATAACAGTGATTTTGATTATTTCATATGATAATTTGTATGTTTTAATCATTATAACTTCATATCTGTAAAATATTGATTTTCATTCCACAATGGTACAATGTTTCCTGGGAGTAGGCTAACAACTAAATTTAAAATTAGATTTTTGTTAAGTATGAGACTTGTAATAGGCTACATTGAAAACCAGATACATATTTTTGTTCTAGTGTTAAGTTATAGGTGTTAAGTTAGCTTTAATTCTTAAAAATAGGAATTATTTTACTTTTTATCGTTATGGTACAATGTTGCCTTGAGGCAACACATCTTAAAAATATATATATAAAAATAAAATATAAAAAATAGTATTATTATTGTTAAAGTGTACATTTTTAAACAGAAAAAACAAATGCCAATATTTTTTTCTACAAGCATATCAAGATGGGTAGCCTACCATAGAGGGTTAAAAATAGTTTTTGTCATTTTTATTGGTATTTATGTAAAAATAAGAGCAGTTAAAACTGTCTGGAAAAAATGGACCACGAATAGTAGGCTAAATTAAGGGGGGTAGCAACGAACAGTGTTTAAAGGTTAAAAGAAAGGCAATGTTGTCATGGAAATGAGCCCTAATGTAGGTGCCCACCATTAACCTTTGACAGCATCAGTCAAGCCGCGGGCGGGGGGAGCGCTGTGGGGCCAGCGCAGACAGTGGGATGTTAAAAAGGAAATTCACACTCATTTCCTTCGTGTGGTTTCGTTACAAATCAACAACATCCTGTTCTTTTGTGGACCCTGCTGCTTGTGTTTCTCTGCGGAACATCATAAACGCGCGTTTTACAGCTCGACAGCTCAATAGGCTCGCTGTGAACCTTTTTCCTTACGTCTTTCAAAAAAGCCAAGTCGACGCAGAGCAGTAAATATATTTATGTTGGTCAAGTCATAGAAGTTGTTTTTTTTTTGGCCGTGTTTTTCACTGCGAGTATGAAGTGCAGGCAACGCAGAGTTTAAAGATTAATCCATGGTTGAACTAATAGGCTACTAGTGACGAAATGTAGCCAACACCATCTGGGTTCAGTGCTTGAGTGTCATGGCCTTGTGAATGATATATAATTCAATCCATCTGCTTATACCAAAGGGCTTCTCTCTTGGTAACTGAATCGCACTGCTTGGCATTTGCTAACCTTATTTGCATAGCCTAGGCTACAACATTCAGAAAGGAACGCCATTCCTGATTTAATATTCGAGTAGGCCTATATCAATCATGTAAGCTGAGCTGAGTAGCCTAAGATGCTGATTGGGCCTATGAATAAGTCTTTTGGACTATAAATAGTCGCAGACATGTATCAATATAATCAAATAATTGAAATGAAACATATCCCATAATTGTATTTCCTCAATTAGGCCTACATTGCGTTTCATGTAGCAATTGTTCACTTCGCTCATTTGGATCGCGGGGCTCAGTGAGGGTCTGACTGACTGAATGAATGAGTGGGCTAGCACATACATAAATAAGCAGCGTGGCGTGAGACGCAGAGCTGGTTCATTCATGTAATCCTCTCCGACATTGCCCTTGTGACGAAAAGCCTCCCATTCTTCCATTCATGAAATTCTGGTTACACGCTTGCGCAATGAAATTCGGAGTCCTCCCATTCATAAAAAAGTAACCGCTGCATTTGCGCTGTGAGTTCCACTGCCCTCCCATTCACAAAAAAATCTGTCAAGGCATCTGCGCAGTACGTGTCTCACCCTCCCATTCATAAAAAGCCATTTTCCTCATGTAGTTGCAACATCGTATCAAAAACCCAGCGTCTCCACTGCAGTGCACTTCGAACGGATTGTGGTCAAGGTTTTTTTTATCCCCCCTTACACGCTTTTACCTGGGATTTATATATTTGGAATATACACGAAGACGCTGCATTCAAGAAACAGGGAAATGTCTTATTTCTTTAAACTGGTAAGTTTACGAAATGCTTATTTGCTGTACATTTAAGGGGTGAATTTATTTGCTGATAAATCTTCAAAAAAGCTTATCTTTGGTGTTAGTCTAACGTGAATATGTTGATATATCTGTCCATCGGTCTTTTGCAATGAGCTGGACCTGTTTTTATTCTCTGTATCAATTCTCAACCACGGATCCAACTGTAGCAAGGTTGCGCGGTTTGGGCGAACGACTGGAATTGGCATACGACACGAAATAGCTTACTTTAAATGCAACTCTTCGGTCCTTTCGACGAAGATCGAAAGCTTTGCTAGACGACGTGTTGGTGACGGACATGCTGGTGCCATTTTTATGGGCAGTTGGCTTCTCGCGTTCTATCGCGGACCATTGCGTTACGCTTCTGTGCTGCAGATTTTGCGTTTACCATGAGCAGAGGTCAGAGGGTGATCATTTTCTGTATGAAATCTAGTTAGAATAGATAAGGAGAATAAGTCGATTAAATAATCGATTTATACCTGATAAATTATGCGCAACGTGTATAAGACCACCGTCTTCAACGCACTTGGAAGAACGTCTAGTGTCTCCTCACATAAGTCGAAATGAGTCACAGCTCCGAATCACAACGCGCATTTATCATATAATACAGAGGCATGACAGTATACCAATGACGCCAGATGAAATAGCCTACCTCTCTCCCCGACAGTACGCTTATGAACCAGTGAGATCGTAGGGGGAGAAAGCGCCGTCAACATCTGTGGCGTAAAGGCTCTAACGTTACCGAGAGCTGGTTGTATTCACATCCTGTATGTGCCAAAACAAGCTATGTCGCAACAGGTTTATCCTTTCTAGTGGTTAAATCGCCGTATCTCGCGTTAAAAGATCTCACCAATCTGGCGATAAAGCCGTGCACGCTGACATGGCATAACATAGGCTAGATTAGGCAAGATTTCTAATCTCAATGTTTTTTTTTTATTTTATTTGTTATAAAGTTGCCATATGCCGTGGAAGACGTCTGTCATTTTGCAAACGGTTATTAATGGCTAGATATCTAGCCCTATGTTTGTGCCGGTACAAGATTTACAGAAAATAATATCCTAAATTTGAACATAGGATAGCCTGATTTGGAATATACAGTGGACAAGAATTGGTTTTCAATAGGTTGAAAATGCAATGAAAATATCTTGTAGTAATTCTTTAAACATTCGAATGTCAAAGTTTTAAAAGCGTATTCCCTACGTCTAAAAATGTATTGCATGAGGTGCGCAAATTATAGAGAAATTAACAACATGGTAATAATCTATTAATTACACATTAACGTATTGTCATGTTTACCCGTTTCAGGTGTGCATGATTGAGAGTCACCGAGATAAAGTGTTTGAAAATATTCCTTCTGCAATTAGATATAACTCTCAAAGTCAGAGTATGAGTCATACAAGCATGTTGGTCGCCTGCCTTTAGTTCAGTTATCTTCAGTGGTCTTTGTCCACATAGTTGCCAATCCACAGTGTTGCCTTGAAGTACCTCTCAGTGGTTTTGGATCCTAAAATGGACTTCAGTCACTTGGCAAACATGTTTTACTATTTTTACTTGAATGCTTGCTGCATATGGATGGTGGAAGAAAATGGTGTTGTTTGGAAGGGCTAACCATTTGATTAGGATTGTAAGGATTTGGGTGTTTTCGTAATTAAGGGTCTTAAAATTGCTATAACCACCAGTAAAACAAACAAAAAAAAAAAAACTCTGTTCAAGTGGTACAAACCAATCAGGAAACATCCAAAAAGACAGCCATCCCTACTTGCCAATCATTGTGTTTGTACATTGCGTAGAAGGGAGGGGATGGACTAAGTGACTAGGTCTGGCAGTGGTTAGCAAGAAATGCTAACATTGCTGACAGCAGCTTTCATTTTATAAATTTACCTTGAATAGGTCTAATTTTACACCTACAAAACTGGTGTAATATTTGGTTATGCTTTACAAATATGAATGCAAATGTTAGATCTGACAACCGTATAAAAAGTAGTAGTAGTGTAGACATTTTACATGTAACAGGTAAAAGTTGTTTCTCACATCTTAGATAGTTGCAATTAACCCTTGCTGGGACCAGGCAGACTGTACCCAAGTTCCTTAGGAGGTGGTCAGCTGACAGCAGTTCTGTTCTTTCCCCAGCACTGACCTCCAGGTGCCGCGCCGCTCTCCGTTGGCCGTGCGAGGGACACCGCCCTGAGCCCCATGGAGTCCAGAGTACCCCACCACATCCCCGGCGTCTCGTCCTCCATCATGGTACAGCCCTTGCTGGACAGCCGCGTGCCCTACGGCCGGCTGCAGCACCCGCTCACCATCTACCCCATCGAGCAGATGAAGTCGTCGCACGTAGAGAACGACTATATCGACAGCCCGGCGGCCATTGTCTGCCAGCAGCCGCATGCGCAGCCCAAGCACCTGGCCGCCAGCCGGCAGATTGATGCCCACCCACAGCACCAACACCACCACCATCACCACCACCACCACCATCCACACCCACACACGCAGGACTCCACCCACCCATGGATCAGCTTCAGCGGCCGGCCCAGCTCCATCAGCTCCAGCAGCAGCACTTCCTCCGACCAGCGCCTGCTGGACCATGCTGCCCCTACCCCAGTGCTGGACTCGGCCTCCACCACCACCACTACGGCCTCCTCCAACTCCACCTCCTCCTCCTCCTCCTCACTTCCCCCTGCTGCTGCGGCTGCTTCTTCTCTGGGCCGCATCCCCGGCAGCGGCAGCGGCGGCTTCCAGGCCAAGCTGCTCAGCGCCAAGCCCGCGGACCTGAAGACGGCCGGGTCGGCCGCACTGGACGGCCCTGTGGGCTCGCTGCTGCCCGCCGAGGCCAAACACCTGCTGCTGTGCGAGCGCTGCGGCAAGTGCCGTTGCACGGAGTGCACGCTGCCGCGGGCGCTGCCCTCCTGCTGGGTGTGCCACCAAGCATGCCTCTGTTCGGCCCAGAGCCTGGTGGACGCCGCCACCTGCATGTGCCTGGTCAAGGGTGTCTTCTACCACTGCGCCGAGGACGAGGACGACGGCGACGAGGGCTCATGCGCCGACCGGCCATGCTCGTGCGGGCCTGCCCACCGCTGTGCCCGCTGGTCCTTCATGGCGGCGCTCTCGATGGCGCTGCCCTGCCTACTCTGCTACCTGCCCGCCGTGGGCTGCGCCAAACTCTCACAGAAGTGCTACGACGGCGCCCGCCGCCCGGGCTGCCGCTGCAAGGCGCCCGCCGCTGCCAAGGCCGGGGTGGCGGGGATTCTGGGAAAAAACGGGGGAGGCTTGGACAAGCAGGCTTCGTGATGGCTAGCCAGAGGTGGCGAGATGCTTGAGACGTTCGGGGCCGATGGTGGACAGACTGCATTGGCAGAGGATAATCTGAGAGGATATGTGCCACCCACAACCTTACCCCACCCTCTTCCCAAGCTGCTGGAGGTCCTCTAATCATGGTACTTACTCACAAGGATTCAGACTGGATGCAAGTCCTAGTGTCATAGTGTGACATCTCAAAAGAGCAGTGGCAACATTGCATATATTAGCCTGGCAAAAAAAACACTTGCTTACTTCACAGTCCTGTTTTTACAAGTGCAGAGGAGAACTGTTGGGATGCCGTTGCTGTTAGTTTTTCAGCGCCAGAAGGCTTAACAGCTCTTGTTAATACATTTTGGCCACACATCAAAGTAGCCTACTCACAACTTGTATCACTATAGTGTCAGGTATAGGAGTCAAGTTTCTTAACGTTCAAACTTGTGTTTTGTTCTTTTTTCTTCTGGAGAAAAACAAGTATTGCCCACACTAGAAGTAACAGGAGAAAAGTACAGTGGCTTAAACATAGCATCTGACTTAGCTAAAGACAGAAGTGAATTTATAGCGTATGACATTTTACAATCACAGCATGTGCTACCTTCCACTGCTAGGACGTTGTGAAGCTTGTGTTTTGACAAAAGATCTAAAGCAAGCTGGAATCTTCTGTTGTCATTAGTAGCCAATAGGGAGGTTGTAGTCATAGGCCATACTGTTCTAAGACAGGGGTAAATTCCCTTTAAAGGAGGCTCTATTTAAAAAAAAAAAGAAAAAAGAAGTCTTTTTTTTTCTTTGTTATTTAATTTATGTATAACAATTAACATGCCTCCACACCTCCTCTCAGATATGCATGTCATGCCCGGATGTGAACTTTGTCAAGGGTTAAACACCAGATCGCTAGATGTTTTAGTGAGATGTTGAAGATCCACCTCAGGGATCATGTTGACCATAGGAAACAGATAAATATGTAGGTTGAGTATACTCTGCATAAAGGAAACAACATAAAGGAGACTATTCTGAATTTCTAAGAGTTAGGTGGTTGAGGAGAGGGGTGGTATTTGTAAGCTAATAATAGATTGAGGCCATAACCTTCCTTTAAGTTTGAAGGCAAGCCACAACGATAGCTGAACCCTCTAGCCTTTTGACAAAATAAACCCACCTTACCATTTAGACTAACTTTTTAGCAGAATCAATACCCCTTATAATGGACAAAAGCACAGTATTATAGATAATGGCCAAACAATCCCCTCTCGGTTCGTGAAGCCCCTGCCCCTGTAGTCTACTACACTTAATATATACCAAACATAATCTAATATTTTTGCTGCTCAGCTGTGTATGTGTGTGTGAGAGAGATAAAGAAAGTGTGTGTGTGTGTCATAAAAATTGTATCTATTTTCTTCTAATGTATGTTTTTGGCTTATATGGTATTCCGAAGAATTTGCCAAAGGAGTACACTTCCACTACTTTTTTTTTTTTTTTTTAGAAACATCTTTATTGTGCACCAGGTAGTCAAAAGATGAAAAGTTTGAAAAGGTACTGTACCTTTATTTTGTTAGGATGCCTGAATGGCAGAAAGGGGCTCTGCCAATCCACCGTCTAGATTCACACTTTTTGTATGCGAATGTCATCACTCTGCCACCACACGCACCAGACACTGCACATGATCCTGCCCGTACGTGTCTTGGTGCACCAAGCCGAAACATAACGAAAAAAAAAAAGAAACGCTACTGTTCTTAGTCTTGAATGTATGAGGAGAATTACATTTTTTTTGCAGATAAACCCGTGGATAGGTGCCAAAATAGTGATAAGTGGTGAGGCTTGCATAGTTAGGGACGTTGCTAACATGTCAACAATTTGTCGATAATATTAGAAACAAACCTATGCAGGTTACATGTTGTAAATAGTTCCAAGAATCTAGCAATCTTTAGGTGAGTTCAAAATGTCCTGGAAATTGCATGGTACAGTGTAATAATGATTCTTTAAAACACACAAACATGAATATATCTATATACATATATATGTATGTATAGAGAGTTAAATATAGATTATATATATATATATATCATTGGCTAATGATTGTGGGTGATGGAAAAGACGAGGGCATGGAAAGGTCTTTTAGTAAAAGCACTTGATTTGGAGAAGTGTAGCTAGGCAATAAAAATACCTCTTCATGGTGTCTCTGGCCTGTTTGAGTGAGGTGCCAACATTTGGACCTTGTCTTTTAGTTTGGAGTAATTTAGTCCCCAGTATGTCTGTTACCAACAGCCCCACATCCAGTCGGTCATTCTCTATTCACTGCTGCAGTCTCAGACCAACACCCCCACCCCACCCGCCAAAAAAGAATCTTATGCTACATCCTCTTGTTTTGATTGACATGTACAGCTGTGCTGCGTAACTCTGTCAAAAACCTCTGGATGGGATTGAACGTCCCTCTCGAGCCACATTCCATTCCATCTGATTCACCAGTGAATCTCTTAGCTGCTCAATGTCCGTCTTTCTGTCTCTCTCTTCCCCTCTCTCTCTCTCTCTCTCTCTCTCTCTCTCTCTGTCCTGTTTTTCAGTTTATCGTTTTGGCTCTTCTTTTTTGTGGCTCGGGGGGAGACGGACCACTGGCTCACCCGGTCCTCTGAGCATGCTCTCAATCATCGCTCCCCCACAGGAAGGGAACATTCCATCCCCTCGCCAGAATGCTGTGACTTCATCTCCTTCTGTTCCGTGGTGCAGCCTTTTGGCTATGAGTGTTTTAGCCAATGAGAGCTTTTAATTCACTCAAGAAAGCAACACTTCCTGTGTGCTTGTCCGTGCTCCATGGATCCTTCTTTTTGTCTTTCATTTTCTATTTTCTTTTTTTTTATATTTGCATTGTCGAGGGAAAAGAGCTCTATACTATTTCGTTTTGTTTTAAAATGACAAAGCAGAACCTCCCATATAAAATGTCCCTGTATAGATATATTTATTTTGAAGTTCTATTTTATATAGTATTTATTTAGATGCCTACTTTTTGTTTGTGAATAAAAGCTTATGTCAAAACGGAATGTACATTGAAATTGGAAATATATATTGTTAAATATAAAACGTTGTTTTGTTTTTTATTCACCACACTTGCGTCATTACAGTTTTGATACTAGAATTAAGTGAATTTAGTTCATGTGTATGTCAATCTGAGGGAGGGGCGATGAGAAAATTAGGGAAAGAGAGAGAGGGAGGAAAGAAGTAAGGAATACATGCAAATTTGTGCTCCCACGTGTCAGCCACCAATTGGATGATGATATCACATGTTATGACATGCTTCTTGCACCTGTGATTCCTGGAGGCTCCAGTAAGATGTTAGCCTCTGAATCGTACACACTCACGCACACACACACACACACACACACACACACACACACACACACACACAAGAGAGAGAGAGACAGACAGATCGGCAGACAGAAAGACAAATGCAGACCTACTCAAACAAACCTACAAAACACACATATAGACGTGGCTCTAAGGCTGAGCATCATCTCACCTGACATGCATGTCATACTCAAAAGCCTTTAATTTTCGCTTCCTTTCAAACAATCCCCTCCAAAACACACACACTTTATTTTTTGTTCCTCACACCTGAGGCAGAGACAGACCAGCCTTGAGGCCTGGAGAGTGTCTAATCAGTGTGAATAGGTTAAGGCAGGCTGCAGCTTTCATAACCCTGGAGGGGGGGGGGGGGGGTGAGGTCCACATAATTCAACTCAGCCTCTCAGCTGTCCGTACACTTCAGCATATGTGACACAGGAATTACGCCGAGTTGAACAAACGCTCGACATAGCGCAGATGTTGTTTGAACAGTCTTAACAGCATGGGGCGGCGCTGGACAGAGTGTATGTGTGTGTGTGTGAAAGCACTGTGTGACTTTAGTGTGTGTGCATATATGTGTGTTTATGTGTGTGCGAGTGTATGCATGTGCATGTACAGTATGTGTGTCATGTTGGTGAATGTGTGCATGTGTGTGTGCGTGTGCGTGTGCGTGTGTGTGTGCAGAGGCGCACCTTGGAAACAGGCAAGGCAGGCAACTGCTTGGAGCCCCGAGCCGCTAGGGGGCCCCCAACATGGTCTCAGCGTTTCCGGTGGGACAAGCGAGAATTTCGTCAAAAGAGATTGAATGATGTATTTTGCGTGTTCCTGTCCTGTTGTACAAATAGTACATCTGTACATTTAGGCCCTATATGCAATGGCCTTATAAACAGCGGATCTGTGTTCAAAAGAGTTCAAAGAATCCGCACATATTTAGGCTACTGTGGTAAACGTCAATCAAGGGTGCAGAGATGACGGATCAACATTGGAGTTTGGCATTTAGGCTATTCAATGAAGTTATAATAGGCTAATGTTAATTGGCAGAAAGATTGAAAATGGTTTGCTACATCTATACGACAATAAACTTCAGCTAGCTAGCGACAGTTACAACTAGTTAAGCAAGGAGATGGTTAACGTTATGTCTGTAGGCCTATCTGTCAGCCATAACGTGTTAATCGCGATGCGAGTAAGGACCATGCACAATAATTTTTTTAATCACAATAATGGCGTGCCGCCAAAGATTTTTAATTTTACACCGTCACTTGTTCTGTTATCAACTATTCTTTTTGGCTGCCAATATTTTGACCCTTTGATGCACCGTTTCTTGTCCTCAAACTGACACAGACACTTGTAAGCTAGGCTATGCTTCTGTCTGCCTTCCTCCTCATAAAGATAATAAAGACTAATGCAGTTCTGAACTCCTGGTCGGCTGAATGGGCGTTATACTTTAAAAAAAAAATCCCTGTCGGCTCAGTCGACATGGAATTAAAATATCACTGACACACCTCAAGTTTAAACTATAATCTACGACATGAATCGGCCACAGGCGGCCAAAGCTGCCGCCACTAATATTGTTTGGCCCAGTCAAATTATTCTGGCAGTCCTATTTTTAAAAATATTCTATTTTACGATATCGATTTACAAATAGCCTATTCACCAATCAGACTGCGAGTTGGTGCTTAAACAAATATGAGAAAGAACACCAAAATGCATTGGATCCTGCTAGCATGATATTCTTTTCAACAGCGACAGCGTTCAGATACACAGGTTTTGCATTTGTGAAACCGGGTAACGCAAAACCCAAAATTTTCTTTCCATTCCTCTTTATAGGCCCAGCTATTTTTCTCCCAGCTCCAACTCCTGTAGTTCGCTTCTCACTCTGCATGCTAATATTTCCTGTAAGCAAACAATAAACATTGTAATATTGTCAGGAGATGGGTAAAGCAACTAGCTTATTTAAGAATAAAAGATAGACTTTATCCAAAGAAGTAATTAGAATAAGTCAGGCGTGTTAAACTGTCCGTCAATGCCAAAATTATTGTAGCCTAGTGTTGTAGTGCCCACATTTACTCTTCACAATATTGAAAGGGGACTTAAAACAGAGTTCATCAAGATAAATTAATTACTAATTTTGGGTATAGGACCCCAATAAAAACTATTTCACTTCTATACTTTATATTGTTTTTTTATTTATCTATTTATTTATTTTATTCTTTACATTTATATTTTCAAAATAACAAGGTTTTTCATGTTTGGAAAATTTGGAATAAAAAAAAAAAGGTTTTATCTCATTTTTCGTTGGTGTCAGATTATTTATAGCCTAACATAATGGTGATGAACACTGGTCGGTAGGGCTCGGTAGGGAATTTTTGTTTGGGGACCCCACAGACTCTAGAATCGCCTCTGCGTGTGTGTGTGTTTTATGTGTGCACAGGTGTATATTTGGGGAGACACGTCAGAAGTTGTTCCAATAAGAGTAATTTCATGTGGAGTGAGGCCAAGAGGAATCAAACCCGGAACCTTTTTTATATCACCTGGGCCTCCCCACCTCAGCACCTGATTACAGGTAAACAGGGAGAATTCCCTCGTGTGCGAATGTGTGTGTGTCTGTGCATGAATGTGTGTGTGCGTGTGTGTTCTGCACCTGGAGATGCAACTGTTGAACTAATTTCCCTCTGGCAGAACTGAACTTCCACTTGAGCCGGAGGCACTAACCCCACCCCCGCACCCACCACACACACACATACACACACACAATCACTCAAACACACTTTATACTTTTACTTGCCTGCTCTTCTGTCATTTGCCTGCTCCAGGTGACATACACATGCGTGTGTGTATTTCTCACCAGCCTCATCCACTGTCTAAACACACACACACACACACACACACACACACACACTGTACAACAACGAACCACATACTCATAAATACTCATCAGGGTTGGCTTCCTTCACACAAACATCAAGTCACCCTCCTCAGGAGGAAGTTCAACCAGTGTCAAGCTATAAATCCCTGTCAAACTCCCAACACAACAAGCCCTCAAAGGACACACTCTTTTCCTGAACTGTGTCTGCTGCCAGTGGTGCATTGAGCTCATGTTAGCATTAGCCACACACACACACAATGCTTTTAAAATGAGGTCGCCACACCCCTCTCTACTGCCCTGTGCTGCTGGCTCACATTACAGTTTGAACTCAGAGAGGTCATCCTTATTAGCATGCACATCCTGTGCACACTCATCCTTTTCTCTCTCTTTCTCTCTCTCTCTCTCTCTATCTCCTTTCTCCATCTGTCCCCATCTTCTTTTCTTTGCATGTTGTATTGCCTTTCCAAGGCTAATTCTTAACTTTTGCGTATTAGCTTTCATGTCATGGAGGGCATCCCGGCTGCAAGACAATACCCAGTGTGAACAGGCAGTTAGGAGTATGCATGTGGAGCTGTTGTTTAGTGTTGGCCAGCCCTGACCTCTCTCATGAGTGCCAGTCTCACAAACACACAGATACAATGGAGCGGCTCCACTAGTGAAGCAGTCAATGCCACTGACACAGAGGTATAGACCCTTTCAACAATAAAAACAAAAACAAAGCTGCATTAAGATAACATATGGAATGTTAAAACGGAAGCCTTGTGGGGCCAACTATGATGCTGATAATGGAACTCTCTTGAAAGGGTCTATATTAAATATAAATTTATTTTCAATAGCCAACCCTATGGCTATAGACCCAAGAGGAAGAGGCATAAATGGTGTTCACAGGAGGTTCAGCAACCTGGCGCAGCACTGCACGTGTGGCTTCCTGTGGTCCGGCGCGGTACCCCTGCGGCCACACGGCCCCTTCTCCTCACCGACTCACTGGACAGCAAAGCGGGAACGCGCAACTCTGCCAGTGCCAAAGTGGGACCAATTAACATGCACCAGCAGCCGCCACGCACTGCTCTCTCTATCTTTCTTTCTCTTTCTCTCACTCTCATTCACACTCTCCCTCATTCTCTCTTTTCTTTCATATCCACTGTCTCTCATTCTCTCTATCTCTCTTTCTTTCTCTTTCTCTCACTCTCATTCACACTCTCCCTCATTCTCTCTTTTCTTTCATATCCACTGTCTCTCATCCTCTCTCATCCTCTCTCTCTCTCTCTGTCTCTCTCTCTGCTTGGCCTGCTTTGGTGGCTGGGTCACGTGGCTGCGCTGTGCCGCGCCGCTCGGCTCTGTGCGCTGTGCGGGGGCCCCTGGGTCTGGGAGCAGTCGGAGCATTTCCTAAGTGAACCCTTCCATGCAGCCCGGCCTCCAGCAGACATCCTTCTGCAGATGACATATTGCAAAACTCCCCTGCACATCTGGTGCAGTACTCACCAACCCCCCACCCTAACACACACACACACACACACACACACACACACACACACACACACACACACACTACCACCACCTTCTCTCTGTCTTTCTCATTGACAAAAAATTCTCACAATCTCTTTTTCTTGAACACAGTCTCACTCCACGTGTACACTCTTTCACACATTAGCAGGCTAATTATATGCCTCTGTCTATCTGTCTTTTTGCATACACTGATGCACTCACTCACACACACACACACACACACACACACACACACACACACACACACACACACACACACACACACACACACACACACACACACACACACACACACCATCTTTACCTTGGCCTATTATACTCTATATATGTCTTTCATATCTCTCTCTCTCTCTCTCTCTCTCTCTCTCTCTCTCTTTGGTACCAAGTCAGTGGCTACTAGCTGGTCCAGGGTCAGGGCCCAGGCTGAAGATCCAGATCAGATCAGTCTGGAGGGTCCACTGGCCACAAACGCCGCCACTCGAGAGCATCCTGGGAGAGGAACAAACTGACCGGTGTAATGTAATGCCACTCAGCCTGATGGACAGGACAAGGTGAGAACCCCACCCAGCACCCAGCACCTTGCACTGCCTGACTCCACCAGGTCCCAGTGTGTTATGAGATTCACACAAAAAGAAACAGAAAGGAAACCTTTATGACAACCAACACCAAAAAATAAACGAGAGGAGGACAAAAGACAGTGGAGGAGAACAAAGGCATGGGTGAAAGGGGCAAGGGGGTGAGAGAGAGGAAAAAAGAAAGAGACAGAGAAAGGGGGAGTGCAAATGAGAGAGAAAGAGAGACCAAGAGAGAGAGAGAGAGAGAGAGATAGAATTGAATCCACGCCAAAACGTTTCAGTGAGCACCAGCCAGACTCCCTCATTCTCCAAAAGCCCGTGGAATCCAACCGAGCAGAGCCTTTAAACAAAGAGCCAGTGTCCCCCGATCACCTCCCCTCACCAGCCCTCCTCCTCTCCTCCGGAAAGCACTTCTTATCACCCTTTGCTGCCTGGCTGGTATCAGAGGGGCAGGTTGTGCTAACACCCAGCCTAAATGGATTGCGCTGCTCCAGAATATAGTCGGTTGACATGAAAAACAACAACTCTTAAGCAAGAAATTTGTTATTCGAATGGACAGATTTCTTCCTGCCACCACACCAACAATGGGGAACCCATTCATTATGTCGGAGGGGAATATTTACAAGGAATCTCTACACCCTAGATTCAAAACGGGCTGTTTGTGTGCTAGATCTAGAGCTCACTTGTTATGTGAGGGGTCCGTCTATGGGGGTGATTTGAATGTGGTGAATTGAAAGTTGGACTCCTATGCCTGTCGTGTGCAGATGCACGAGGGCACCACATCTATAGCCATGTGACCTGCACTCAGCTTTTCTGCATGTTTTATTAAAGCTTGAAAATGATTTGCAGTTAGCCATGTCTTAAATAATGCAAAACACACCTTCACTTCACACCCACATACACAGCCACATGCACGACGCACCAATACACACACAAACAGTACTTTTACACATGCTGACACACACAGGTTTAGATACACACACACACACACACACACACACACACATCTATGCACACACACACACACATGCTTATTGCACTGAAAAACAGGCCCTCCACTGAGTGCAGCCATCCCCTGAGGCACTGAAGGGGCCAGGCAGGCCAACACACACACACACACACACACACACACACACACACACACACACACACACACACACACAAACACAAACCAAACTTGGCTTCCGACGCCCACTTGGCCTGTGGAGCAGTGCATTCCTGGGGATCTCATTGTCAAAGCCAAACACTTCCTCTGCTACACAGCCAGCACTGCTGCAATTACATTGCAGACATCACATACACACACACACACACACACACACACACACACGCACCCTTAAGTATTTGTGCATATGAAGAGCAAATAATTATATACACTTATAATAAAGCATTAATTTATTAAGATATTTGTGGATTTAGACAAATACACAATGCATGGACATATCGAAAGAGTCAGGGGAAAGGGATAAGTTAAGTTGTCACACTGGATAAGCTACCACATGGTACATTTCTCCAAAACTAGGGGCACACTCTCAACAAGTCAACATTTTGTGACCTCTGATCAAGGTCACAAGAAAATGAGCTTATCACAATTTTCCTACTTTTCAAAATAAAACTATGGCATAGAATAGATGATTTGCTACATTCGATAGTTGTTTCTGCCATGTCTGTGTGGAACTCTTTTCAAACAGTTGACCTAAGGGCTGTATTATGAAGCAGGGTAACTGGCTAACCCGAGTATCTTTGGGGGTAACAGGGGGCGCTGAAGCAGTGTTTTTAATATGAAAGATTAAATCTATTAAAATACAATTAGTCTGATTTGCTTAATAATCAAGTGCAACAACTTACCCTACTATGGGAAAAGTTGTCATAAGTGTCTCAAGTCAATGTTTAATCATTTTGCACTGAAATATTATGACAATACAATGAATATGAAATATGGGCCCATGACATAGGCCTGTCATATGGTACAACCCTTGTGTATATATAGTCTATTGTGAGAGAATAGTGTGACTAGGCCCCGTTCTCCCTATGAGAGACTTAGTGCACATCTGAGGAAACACACATTTGAAAGCAAGCCCGACTTTTATTATCAGGCAAAAAAGCCTCAGGACTTTAATTCGTCCTGAGGATTTAAACGGAAAACACTCTGACACATGAACACATACACACACAGAGAGAGAGAGAAAGAAAGAGAAAGAGAGAGAGACAGAGACAGACAAACACTCAATGACTCACACCCCATTCACCTTGTAGACTTGACAGGAAGTCTTGAAATAGCTGACCTAAGTGAGGAAATGGGCTATTTCTGAAACCGTTGTGTGTGTTTCCGTATGAACAGATTTGTGCGTGTGTGTGTGTGTGTGTGTGGATGTGTTTGTGTGTGTGTGTGTGTGTCACCACGCTGTGTGCAGTGTGGCCTTAAGCTCCTCTGTTCATTTCTTTTCTTCTTGGTCCTGGCCTGAGGTGTTTCCAAGTAACTGCAGCAAGCAGCCCCTGAGGAGGAGGACCACGGGGAGCAGGGAGCGGGGAGAGAGGAGCAGAGGAGCAGGGAGAGGAGCAGAGGAGCAGGGGAGCAGAGGAGCAGGGGGAGCAGGGGAGAGGAGAGGAGCAGAGGAGCAGGGGAGGCAGAGGAGGAGGAGCAGAGGAGCAGGAGCAGGGAGAGGAGCAGGGGAGAGGAGCAGGGAGAGGAGCAGAGGAGCAGAGGAGCAGGGGGAGCAGAGGAGCAGGGGAGAGGAGCAGGAGCAGAGGAGCAGGGAGGAGGAGCAGAGGAGCAGGGGAGCAGAGGAGCAGGGAGAGGAGCAGAGGAGCAGAGGAGCAGAGAGGGCAGAGGAGCAGGGAGAGGACAGAGGAGCAGAGGGAGAGGGGGAGAGGAGCAGGAGAGAGCAGAGGAGCAGAGGAGCAGAGAGGAAGAGAGGAGCAGGGAGGAGAGAGCAGAGGAGCAGGGAGAGGAGCAGGAGAGAGGCAGAGGGAGCAGAGGAGCAGGGGAGAGGGAGAGAGGAGCAGGGAGAGGAGCAGAGGAGCAGGGGAGAGGAGCAGAGGAGCAGGGAGAGGAGCAGGGAGAGAGGAGAGAGGAGGACAGGAGAGAGACAGAAGACAGGGAGGGAGCAGGAGGGAAGAGGAGGCAGGAAGGCGGAGAGGAGGAGAGAGGAGCAGGGAGCGGAGAGAGAGGAGAGAGGAGCAGGGAGCGGAGAGAGCAGGGAGAGGAGAGAGGAGCAGGGAGCGGAGAGAGGAGAGAGAGGAGAGAGAGCAGGAAGGAGATGAGGGAGAGGAGGAAGGGAGCCGGGGAGGCGGAGGAGGAGAGAGGGCAGGGAGGCGGAGGGAGCAGGGAGGAGGGAGGGAAGGGCAGGGAGGCGGAGAGAGGAGAGAGGAGGCAGGGGCTGAGGGGAGGAGGAGGAGCAGGAGGCGGAGAGAGAGGAGAGAGAGAAGGAGAGGGCCAGGGCGGAGGAGGCAGAGGAGGGAGAGGAGAGGAGGAGGAGGAGGAGGAGGGAGGCGGGAGGGAGGAGGAGAGGAGAGGAGGCAGGGAGGAGGAGAGGAGGAGGGAGGAGCGGGAGGAGGGAGAGAGAGGAGGAGAGAGGCGGGGAGAGAGGAGGCGGGAGGAGCAGGAGAGGAGAAGGAGAAGAGGAGAGGAGAGGGCGGGAAAGAGGAGAGGCCGAGGAGAGGGAGGCGGGAGAGGGGAGAGGGGAGAGGGAGAGGGAGGAGGGGAGGGAGAGGGAGAGGGAGGAGGGAGAGGAGAGGAGAGAGAGAGGAGAGGGAGAGGAGGCTGAGGGAAGGAGGGAGGAGGAGGAGAGGAGGGCCGGGGAGAGGAGGGGAGAGAGGGAGGAGGAGGAGGGAGAGGAGGAGGAGAGGAGAGGAGGAGAGGAGAGGAGGGAGGAAGAGGAGAGGACGGAGGAACAGGGAGATGGAGAACAGGGGCTTGAGAGTCGAGATCTCACTGTGAGACCTCTCTGGTCACTGGGCTACCAAACCAAGAGGTGGACTTAAAATGTATTTTGTAAATACATACAGTACCTTATGCAGAAGGTGCCTATTCCATGTATACTTTCTTTCTTTCACACACATACTGTAAATACAGACACTCATGTACACACATGCTTTCTACCCCTGGCCTGTATCTATGTATGTGCTTATGTGTGTCTGTGTGTGTGTGGAGGGGGCATCAAGGAATAAGAGAGAGACAGGAAGCTGAGGCTTATGTAACAGGTGTGACTTCACAGGAAGCTGCTGGAACAAAGCCTGAGGATGCACTGGGTCTTGTGATAGAGGCCCACTGTCTACATGTGTGTATGTCTGTATGAACGAAAGAAAGAGAGTGAGACCGAGAGCAAGAGGCAGAGAGAGAGAGAGAGAGCGAGAGAGTGTTGTGTGTGCATGTATATGTCTGTGTGTGTGTGTGCATGCACATGTGTGTGTGTTTTTGTATGAGTGTGTATGCGTGCATGCAACTGTGTGTGTGTGTATGAGTCTATGTTTGTGTATGTGTACTTGCCTGTGTGCCTGTTACCACGAGTAACACTCCTTGTGTCAGCACTGTGTCCAGCAGGGACAGAGCATCTATGGTATTGTTTGTGTATTCCTTACATGGCTGATCCAGGCCTGCAGTTCACACACAAACATGAACTTGGACTGGAGGGATGCCGTCCACATACGCCACAACAAAGGGGTTGTTTGGATATGGAGCTGTGGGTTTTTTTACAACCAGGGCACGGTTTGGGGGAGAATGGTAGTCATGAGTTTATTGGTAAACAGAGAGAGAGAGAGAGAGAGAGAGAGAGAGAGAGAGAGAGAGCATGGTGTGCTTCTCCAGTGGGGTGCTCTTCAAGGGAGCACAAGGAGGCCTGTAATCGCAGAATGGGAAGTATGTGAGTAGGCGGAAATGTTAAAAGTGGTGGTCTGGATGGCCCGTCGGTGTGTGTGTGTGTATGTGTATGTGTATGTGTGCGTGCGTGCCTGTGTCTGTGTCTGTACTTCTCTGGCCGTTGTTGCTGTGGCTTCTGGGTTAGGATGTGGTGGGACACTGTACATTGCGTATGATGATTGTGCATGTGTGTGTGTGTGTGTGTGTGTGTCTCATACACCCATGCACCTATATATACCTAGGACACCCATACCCATTCATACTCCATACATACCTATATACCTGCTGGATGCCCTAGCACACACACACACACACACACACACCCGATCGCACTAACACCCCTACACTCACACATTGTTCTCCATGAGGTTCTCCCGTGTAGTCTTTATAACTTGCCCAACATTTGATTATAAAGATTCATAAATGTCCTGCCATACTCTATTAAATTGTTCTATTTTATTTCTGTCCTCACACATTGCTTTTTCTATACTTAAATAATATTTCATCAATCCCTCCCATGCCTGCATGGATGGGGCCTGTGTGTCTTTCCAATGTTTCAAAATGATTTTCTTATAAACCAAGGAGGAAAAAAGAATCTGCTAATCTCCTATTGGATACTTCAGATTATCTGTTCTCTGCAAAATACATAGTGTAGGTGTTAATTTACACTTGTGTGTGTGTGTTTTTAGTGATGAGTGAGATGTGGTGGTTTGAATGGTGTGTGGCTCCTTGCCTTTGGGATATTGGATTAGGGTGTTAATCTCTCCCTGCCTGAACTCACTCTCTCTCTCTCTCTCTCTCTCTCTCTCTCTCTCTCTCTCTCTTTTAATTACTTCCATACCATCACCTTTGGACTCAGTCATCCTTGTTCTTGACTCTCCTCAGGAAGGTTGGTAGGTTAGGCAGACCATTTCTAGCCAGTGTAGTAGCCAGTGCCACACAATGACTCCACTGTCCAGCACAATGAACAAGGCCATATCCGTATTCTTCAGAGTGAGTACACACACACCACACACACACAATGACATAACCGTCTCTCTCTCAACTATACAAACTAACACTAAATGTCCTTGTTCCCATCCTACAAATATACCACATTTGGCTCTGACATTCTTCCCCCTTTGGACAAATAAAATGTTTAGATCTCCAACATAGCACCATTCATCATCATAACCATCAGGCCCATACAAATAAAGCAGAGCTCAAATCCTGTGGAAGAGGAATCAACTGGTGTGCCCCTCTACCACTTACGCAGTACACACAAAATGTATAAGACTTCTTCCATAGCCAATATGTGTCCATCTAAAGCCTGTTGCTCAACTTGGCCACCACAGAGCCCACAGGAAACAAGGTCTGATACAGGTAAGACCCTGGGGTGTTATTGCAATCTGTAGCACTGCCTTACCCTCATCAGATTGTATGTGAATATATATAATGTTAAATCAAATGTGTCTGTTTGTCTCCTCCCTGTCTCAACTTGAACATCTCTTAATGTGAGGAAGGATTTTGTGCTGTTTTATGTGTGCATGTTTGCCTGTGCATATGTGTCTGGGTTTGTGTGCATGTGTGTATGAATGAGAGAATGTGTATGTATATGTATATGTATATGTATATGTATATGTATATGTATATGTATATGTATAATGTGTGTGTGTGTGTGTGTGGGTGTGTGTGTGTGTGTGTGTGTGTGTGTGTGTGTGTGTGTGTGTGTCAACTCTAAAGGCTCACATCAATGCAAAGAAATAGTGTTGACATTGAGGGGAGTGTTAATCTAATTTCATTACGTCCCCTAGGTTATATCTGTGGCCCTGAAATGCTTTGTATGTGAAAAAAAACTTCTTCCCGAAGCACTTTTGAATTTATTTCCTCAGCATATTAGGTCATAGATTAATATGGCCATTATTTGAACAGTGAAAATAATAATAAAAGAGTTTTTGAACTTTAATGTCACTAATGCTGATTATTCAATGATTCATTTGAATTTAAATATTTAAAATTTTCATAGCAAAAATTATATATGCGATTAATTTAGATTAATTACCACAGAGTATGTAATTAATTTGATTACATTTTTTAATCGATTGACAGCCCTAGTATATGTATATGTGTGTGTGTGTGCGTGTGTGTGTGTGTGTGTGTGTGTGTGTGTGTGTGTGTGTGTGTGTGTGTGTGTGTGAGCCTCCAACCCAGTGCATTAGAACATCTACATTAATCTCCTTTGACACAGTGCAGGAAGGCCTGTAAGGAAGGCAGGGCGCGCACACACTGCAGCTCAAATATTTATTCAGGATGTTGCTTTTTTTTCTGTGTGTGTGTGGGGGGCTGGAGGAGGCAGGTCGCAGGTTAACCAGATCAAGATGAAAAACACATTCAGAGGGACAAAGAACGCCAGGAGACGAGGCCCGGACACACACCCACACACAGGAACACATACAATCACACACACACACACACACACACACTCATATGCATATGCACAGGTGTTCATATATACCTGCCGGTGTAGTCCTCTCTGACCCTGAGGAAAACACAGGAGGCGAATTGTGAGAGGAGGAAATGAGGAGGAGAAGGCAGATAAGGAGATTTTAATGGCAAACATGTTTAGCTCGCACTGCGTGACGAGACAGCAGGCCCAGCTCTCTGGCAAGCGCCTGGTCCAGGATCTAGCTGTGAGCGTCGGAGGACAAAAAAGGGGAGGAAAAATGTACGACGGTGTGTTCAAGGCTGTCGGGGCTTCTGAGTCTTCCACATTGGGAATCGCTTGTGTTGCCCTGCATGCCTAGACGGCCAACAAAAAAAGAGAGCGCTCCAGAGCGCAGTGGCGGCCTGTCGGTGCGCTCATTTGCGAGTCTGCCCCTCATTTGCACACCACCACAGAGCACAGAGCGCAGTGGCGTTTACCACCCGGAGAGGATGCTGTCATTGCCGGGGCCAAGCGCAGGCAGAAGAGGTGAAACATTTATGAGATGCAGCGAGATTGTGTCCTGCGCTGGAGGCTCAGGGGCGAGCAGCAGGGGCCTGGCACTCTCCATTTGCTGGAGTGGATGCGCCTGAGTGTTTCCTGTGTCTGAAACACATAATAAGTGTCTAAATGAAAACACACAAGAGCGCGCGCGCACGCACACACGCA